>NC_047136.2:19608448-19730948 GCF_009829125.3 Periophthalmus magnuspinnatus
GTGCACTCATTGCTCGTACACACTCCTCTATACACTTACATGCTCCTCTGTCCTTTGTGCTTTTCTGTCCTCATGCACACTCCTCTGTGCTCGTGCACGCTGCTCTGTCCTCATGCACACTCCTCTGTCCTCATGCACACTCCTCTGTCCTCATGCACACTCCTCTGTGCTCGTGCATACTCCACTGTCCTTGTGCACACTCCTCTGTGCTCGTGCACACTCCTCTGTCCTCATGCATGCCCCTCTGTTCTTGTGCACACTGCTCTGTCCTTGTGCACGCTCATTTGTAAACATGCACGTTCCTCTGTCCCTCTCTGTTCGTGCACAGTTGTCAGTCCTGTCGTGCACACTCCTGTCGTGCACACTCCTGTCGTGCACACTCCTGTCGTGCACACTCCTGTCGTGCACACTCCTGTCGTGCACACTCCTGTCGTGCACACTCCTGTCGTGCACACTCCTGTCGTGCACACTCCTCCGTCCTCATGCACTCTCCTTTCTCCTCGTGCATGCTCGTCTGCACTGGCTCTCACAGGAGTAGGAGTCTGAAGGAGGGACGAGCTCCAGCCTGTTCTCCAGACAGGCTGGCTCCACAGAGCTGTACCCAGGCACACAAGCCTTTTGTCTGGGTAATTATCCTGATGCTCGGCCTGTGTTTAGAGGAGCTGTAGCTATGACACTTTAGCGCCACCTCTCTGCAGCAAGGGGAAGTTTATTATTATTAGTTTATTATATATATATATATATATATATATATATATATATATATATATATATATATATATATATATATATATATATATATATATATATATATATATATATATATATATATATATATATATATATATATATATATATATATATAATTCAGATATTTATTATTACTTCTTTTATTTTGAAAATGTAAACTGCACACACTCATAAACCATTTCACACAGACACTGGTCCGAGGGGGGTTAAATGTCTTGCTCAATGACACAATGACAGTATTCATCTGTGGGAACTGAAAACAAACCGCCAACCTGTGGGTCTGTGTATTTGCCCACTACCAATGATCTTTATGTCAAGAGCGGGATTTGAACTGCCAACCTTTGGATCAGAGGACCAGGCCTTGGAGATGCACAACCAATGAGATAAGAATCGATTAACATTAAAGATGTAGCACTACATAACTCTTCTGGTGGAGTTTCTACCTCCTGCTTGTTTCCTTGGAGATGTTACTCCTTTGACTTTAATAAACTTTATAGAACCACAAAGAACATCACAGCCTCGTTTCCATAGGGCATCAGTCCAAAGCGGACTGCTGGAGGCCCAAAGGGGTCTTGGGATCAGGTCATGTGGAGCAGTGCTAGTTACATCCCCATATTGGAGAACTAGCAGCAACTCCAGCTAAGTTGCGTTTCCACGCTCCTGGTACAGCTTAACTAATATTAACTTAATAAAATCTAAACCATACATGAATTATACTCTCATAAGGCTGAGCTCAGTGACAGCGACTCATAAAAGACATTTAGTATTCCAAGTTTGTGGCGCTGTAAGATGGGGCTAAAGCTAGCGTAAACACTAGAGAATTACAGTTTATTATCAGTTTTTTGCATTTGCATTTATTTCATTTATCTGCACCTCTACGCCGTGTTTTAACCTCTCTTTGTTTAATAGATTGAGGTTTGCAAGTGCTAGTTGCATTATACACTGCAAGTGTAATATTTTTATTTTGACTGGATTGGCTTGCATCGATAAACAGGAAACTGGCTAGGTCACTTTTGTGAGGCATATCAGCTCAACAGATAAGTTGCCGTTGCTGGAAACACAGTAGGATATCACAAGATCAAGTCAGTGTCTGGTGAGAAACTATTATTTTATGTTTATACCTTTTTTTTTTACCATCTTAATGATGATCATTTATCCGAGAAATGTCCCATGTGCAGCCACTGGTGTACTGCTGGTCCTTCTGTGACTGCGTGGATGAAATCAAAGATCAAATTATATATATTATAAATGCATTTCATACAGTGTTCTCTTTTCACAGATCGTGATGGCCAACCTGCTTTTCCATAGAGTGAACAGTGATGGGTTTTAAATTCATCACCCCTTATGAAACAAAGAGCTGAGTGAAAGAGTGTATGTAAAGGTTTCAAATGAGGCTGAAGTCTGCATGTACAGTACATTGTATCTCCATAATCTACACAGAAAGAAAGGTTCTTTGAACAATTTATTTTCTGTAGTTTAATATTTCTGTAATAAAAAGATCACTTTGATTTCAACCTTTTATATAATTCCAAGATTAGTTTTTTAAAGGATATGTTTTTCGTCAAGCCAAAACCCAAGATATTTAGAGGTGGTGACTCTTTCAATCAATGCACTGTTTAGTGTATTATTTACATTTATTTGCATTAAATGATAATTGAATTAATTTTGGATTTCACTGAAATCTTGCTGCAGTTTTAAAAGCACTTGCCATGCTGTGGAATGTTGACAGTATGACATTAAGCGTGTCTATCTCCATAGAAAAAAGGTGTGCTAAATTACAGTAATATCTGTGGAGAGGCGAGCTCCCTCACCCGTTGGTGGTCTTCAGATTACAGAATGTGATGAGGTTTCCCTGTTGATCACATTGTGCTTTGCCATGAAACATCCAAAAGGTAAATTCACAAATGTTGTACCTGATCATTTTTTTTATTACTGATTAGATCCAAGATCTCATTGTATTAGAACAAACCCCCATCTATATTCAGATGATTGGTCTATAAAATATTGTGATGTCATCAGAAACCTAGCATTTGATACAAATCTAAACACAGAAGTTGATCAGCTGCACAGTGCCGGCTGTTTGTGCACTGGTATAATCAGAATGCGTCAGGTGAAGGTATGGACTTTAAAAACACAGAGGAGCCTCATCACTAAGGAGCAAGTGTTTGAGTGAGAGGTAGATTATTCAAACAAAAATAGGAAAAAATTAGAAAATGAAGCAGCTCCTGCAGCCTGGCCCTGCTCCTGCTCTGGTCCGTGTACCGCAGGTTGGGAAGCACAGAACAGTGCGTCGTTCATTGTTAGTCATGTATTGTGCAGAACTGCTCTCCATTGTTATCTGTGTAATAAAAGTTGGACCATTTTCTCACTCTCTTTTCTTCAAATGCCTCTAATTATGGTGAAAGCAGCTCAAGTGTACATTTCACATTTTGCCACAGACTTGGCGTTTCTGGTCAGATCCCTCTCGCTCACCTCTCAGAGCAGGTGGCCCTCTACTGCGGGGGCTCAGGGGCCAGTTGATCAGGCACCACTGAATAGCTCGTTTGGCCTTGAACAAAAAACCAAGAAGCCAGACTTGAACGCGGCGGCCAAGAGGGCAGCTGATGGTAATGAGTGTGCCCAGGGTGATTGGAGCATTCAGGGCTAAGAGGCTGGAGAGGGCTGCCCCGGACCCCCACACCTCCACTGGGCTCATTACTGCCATTGTCTGGGCCTTTTCACAGGCCGGCCCCAGAGAGCGCAGGAGAGCGCAGGGGAAGAGGTGGACATTCAATAATGGCCTCCGCCGATAAAGAGTTTAAGGCTGAGTGTGAGTCCACACATAAGAACATTTGACACACACCCTAACAGGCTAACTGGCTAATACACTAATGTCACCTACTGTACACGAGTGCACGTGTGTGTGGAGGAGCTGTAGAATATGAATAGGAACTGAAATGCTATTTTACCCCATCACTCACATTTCAATTGTGTTCTAATATGTGTGTTGCAGAGAAGAAATAGAAGAAGAAAATAGAGAAGAATTTTTGACCCAAAGATGAGAATATGTACCAGTGCTCTATAGATGGGCCTATAAACCCAGTGATGGTGTTTTCAGAGGCGTAGTGCAGTGTTCAGTGATCTGAAGTAATTGTGTATTTGTGACATTAAAATATTGAGATGTGACAGTCAAATGGAAGGAGAGGAAAAAAAGACTTTTGAGGTGATCCATTCAAAAACAAACAGATATAAATAGCCTTGATTTGTGATCAATCGCCACATTTTCTCGTTGAGCCGACAGGTTTATTGATCAAGTCTGGCAAAATGAGGGACAAAGGCAGTGATAATGTTTATTTAGAGAAACATGTAAAAAGGCTTTGTCATTTATATTAGTTGACTTTGACTAGCTACACAGATAAAATCAATGGACAACACAACAGACTGATATTGAAAAACAGAATTGACCTCTGATGAGGTAGGCCAAGATAGCTTTTGATTTTAATTTTTCTCTGTTATGTTTGGGTGACATCAGTGTCTTAGCAGAGCCCTAGCCCTGGACCCAAAGCTCGGAGACACAACTCGGCCCAAATTGACACAACATTTTTCAGCTTTCTACCAGGTTATATGATTGTTCCCACATCAAAAACACGCCTGAAGAGATCATAGATGTCATCTATACATGTAATTTAGAGATTTCTCCCGGGCCCTGTTGTGCAGTAGTTTCATTAGTGGGATGCATGCTAATTGTGTTGTGATGTTACTCTGTACGGGGAGTGACTTAGTGCAGAGAGCAAAGGGAGACCATCAAAAACGTAGTGAAAGTGAAAACTTATAAAACATGTTAATACATTGTTTTTGGCAAATATTGCATTTTCAAAACAATAAAAGGAAACATTGTGATCTAAATATGTTTTGTCTTAGTTAGTATTACTTTTAAAGATCTTTCTCCAAGAATTTGATATAATCATCAATATGTATTTTATAAAATATATTTTTTCCTAACTCCAAGTCTAATTTACAACGCTTTAACCCCACTCCCACAGAGTAATAAAACAAATATGTGTTATGAGAGCCTCAGAGATGGACCTGAGGTTGTCTGTACGTGTGGAATGATCTGAATGTGTGCGGCTCTCTGCACTGGAGATCAGATGGTCAGATGGTCCGTGGTCTGGCTCTGGTCCAGACCTCAGTCCTGCTCGGAGGAGACATGTTCCAGCAATGTTCTTCACTCCTCAGGCCGTGTGCTCCATCCAAACGCAAAACTGCTGATGGAACACTCTCCGTGATGTGTTTGAACTTATATTAGAATTTTTCAGAAAGCCTGGGAAAAATGTATGTGAAATTTACTTCTGAAATGGACATCAAAGTGGACGGGACTATTGAGCTCCACATATCAGGACTCAATTAGGTCCAAGACGTTCTGATTGGCTGACATTACATTTGGATTCTTCCCACATTAAGCTTATTGGACTACAAATATGGCCGTCAATGATGCAATGGTTCATGATGTATTGAAATCCTCAGTCAGTTTTTGTAGTTTTTGTTGGTTTCTTAAATAGTGATCATTATGCACATATTCCATTCAAACAAACTATTTTTCTATTATATTATAGACAGTATCACGCACATTAAAGGTCCTGTATCATTTTTTCCCATGTATTTGAGCAAAATGTGTCTTTCCCCAGTACTAATGTATGGTATAAGCAGCTCTTTAGGTCAAAATAATTCAAGTGCGTACTGTCTACATCTAATTATAAAGTGTTTCAGGAAGTGGGCAGTTAGCATGTGAGTTGTTAACATTGTGACGTGGGATCTATGATGGCAAACTCCACTGTGGTCTCTGAAACATGTGAAAAGTGCACATAGACTCATCATGGTGAATAATTAGGATGCTGTGAATGCATAAGGTAAGTGAGGAATAGATTTGGACCACTGCAAAATGAACTAGTTCTGTTTTTTCCTCAGTAAAAAAGTAGTCCCGTGTGAAAGTATTGTGTAATAGTCCTACTTTGCCATGTGAATACCTTAATGCATCAGTGTTTTTATTAAAATAATCACATGACCTTTTGGAGAAACAAACAAATGAATTGGCATTTTACAAATACCAGCTACACTTTATCATTTATCAACCCTTCATCTGTGATCTGAAAGAATTAATTTGACTATTTGGAGTGTTGAGTACTGTTTATCACATTTCACCTTTTGAACCTTTTTTCAATGGGAGGAAAATTGGCAGACAGAGTAGCCAATTAGAGAACACATGGCTGCATTTTACACAAATTAAAGGTCCCGTATTACACAAAATGGATTCTTGTGAGCTTTTAGCCATGTTACAATGCGGTTACCTCCTCAAAAACAGACCTGAAGGTGTGTTTTGTTTCATTCACACATACTTGAGCAATCCTTCATTATTAGGCTGTCTACATGTTCAAAGTTCAAAACACTCTGTTCCACTTTGTGATGTCACGTGGTGGTAGTTTTCAAGTTAACAGCTCCTTTTATCTTTAGTTCAGTAGAGATTGGCAGGGCTGAAATCATCCAAGTGATTCTAGTGAAGGTGTGTGGAGTTTAAAAACACAGTGGAGCACTTCCTGTATCACCACATGACATCACAAGGCGGAGTGTTTTCTCTTTATGACAAGAATGCAGCCTAAATATGGAGGATTTGTGTGTTAAACATGTGAATGAAACAAAACATAATTCCAGGTTTGTTTTTGATGAGGGAACATTATAACACAGACCAGAAAATAGCGTAATAAAAGCCCAAAAAGGCATAATTTTGTTGCTTATTAGGAGACGGAAAACTTCGGCAGTCCAGATATTGGTGGTTTTCGGATTAAAGAATATGATGATAACACACTCCCAGATGTGGGCAAAAGAGTTTTTACTATTGATTACATTGTACTTTGCCATGAAATATCCAAAAGGTAAATTAAAAGTTGTACCTGATCATGTCTTTTAGTGACTGGACCCTAGAACTTGCTATAATACAACCCATCTGTATTATATATATATATATATATATATATATATATATATATGTATATATATATATATATGTATATATATATATATATATATATATATATATATATATATATATATATATATATATATATATATATATATATATATATATATATATATATATATATATATAGATAGATAGATAGATATTAGCCCGAGAGAAAAGACATGAAGCTAGAGTTGTCCATTCTAGTACAGTGCAGTCCATTTTCTTTTGCTGTAGGGAGTATTATACTTCTGATGACATAGGCCAACATCTCTCTTTTATGAATGAATTATAATATTCTCCATTGTAGTGCATAAAAACAAGAACACACCATGTACTCATTTATACTCCATTTATTATAGACGCATTAAAAGCAGAACATTTTCAGTTACGTTTTTGCTGTAAACATTGGCACATGAACCATAAGCATTTGAAACAATATAATAGTCTATGGAAAATACAGCTGTTTACACTGAACATGGCTCCATACGACTGGTTCGTATGAGCATGCAGAATGACATACAGACACAAAACAAGATGGATGCCGCAGCATCACATGGTAAATATTACATAGTGCAATTAGCAAAGCGTTACAGTCCATAAGGCTCTTAATACAACAGGAGCAGGCCCTGTACCCAATTTTTTTCCACATGTATTTGAGCAAAATTTGTCTTGTTCCAGCTCTTGAGGTTTTTAAGAGAGTAAAAATTGGGTTCATTGCCTTTTAATATAAAATTCTGAAACATAACCCACAGTCATGTCAGAACATCACCAGATGCCTTGAGGTGACATAAAAGCAAGATCACAAGCTGAAAAATTGTTGAATCTGTCTGGAATGTACTAACCAGGCTCACAATAGATTGATGTGTAGCTCTCTGAATTGAGTTCTACACATCAGTCTGGGATGGCTCTTGCTGAAAGCAATCGGAAATGGGAATGTCGTCACAAAAGTAGAACAAGCCAAAAAGTCAAACTTCTGTTATATCCACTTGAAAGAAAAGTATTGACATCTTCCCAGTCCACTAATGCACATGGCGTTTACCCTCTGCATGGTTTATACAAACAACATAGTCCGCATTGTTGCTAAAATAGGCTTAAGTACGTCTGTCGATGTCGCCATGTTTGTTTTGGTTTGTTTGTTTTGGCACCCAAACAAACACCCCGCCCAGTTAACTTTACAGTGGATGCATCTTGCACGCCAACATGGATTCTTGTGAGTTTGTGAACTCACAAATATCACAAGAATTCATCTTGCTGTGCAACCTCACTGTTCACCTCTCCACAGATCTGACCTGAACTTGTAGAGATAGAGAAGTTTAATGCCATACTGTAGAACCATCCAGGCTAAGCAATACATCTCCAAGGAAACAATCAGGTGGTTGAACAGCCAACAGAAAAGTTACACAGTGCACCAATAGTAAAAAAGATAATTCCATGCATAAAAAAAGTTTAATATGTTGCTTAGGAGGGGAAAAATCAAATGGTCCCTACCCCAATAACCATGTGTGTATGTGTCAAATACATGAAGCAAATATATATGACATAGGACCTTGTGTTTTCTCTATATGTATTCAGTTGATTGTATCTCACTTTTGGAATGACCCATTTACCCAGAAAAGCAGGGGGTTTGTCTGGGTACATACTATTGAACCATAACCATAAAATGTAAACGTGTTGTGTGTTAGATCAATTACAAAACAGACAAGCAAAATGACAAAGCCACACAATACCCCAAATGTCCTGGGTGTGTACAGAAGTGCAAGAGTCCAGGTCACATTCAAGTCCTAGTCACCTGGAGCTAGTCCAAGTTGAGTCTCGATCAAGTCCTTAACTCTTCCAGTGCAAGTTCAAAATTGGATTCAAGTCATTCTCATCTAAAAACCCAGTCCAAGTCCATCAACCCTGTTACACCAACCCCCGGGGTTCGGACGTGGCCACCAGTGTGTCAATGAGATCATAATTTTAAACAAACAGAAATATGCAGAGTTCAAGGAGACAACTTCACTAAATGCTCACACTTACTGGAAATACATGGGTAAAGTACTACTCCAGATATGTTTTAGAAAGTACATCATCATAATATGGTACACACATGTAGACTTATGGAGCGGAATATAGGCTCATGTGTTTTTGTCCAGATGGACTTGGAAAATGCAGCGTAACAGCAGCAGTGTAAGTGTCCATGCTACAGTGGCCCTGACGGATCCCAGGCCTTTGGGTGCTGTAGGAGTTTGTGTGTTGTGGGCCATTAAGTGTGTGGGCCCTTGGGTGCTGTGGGCCCTTGGGTGCTGTGGGCCCTTGGGTGCTGTGGGCCATTGGGTGCTGTGGGCTTTATGAGGACAGCTCCATAGGTCCTTCCTCCTCCCCATCCCCGTGGCTGGCCCTGATCTCCACCAGGGTGCGGGCGAAGCGCGCCCAGTCGTCAGTGTGAGCCACAGACAACTGCAAGAGAAGAAAAGACATTTATATAAAGAAAATCTAATTTATTTGTCACTACCTTCGCCCCACTAGTCTGTAAGCAGATTTCCAAACACCTCTCCAGTGTCGTAGACCCAGACTCTGCCCTCCGAGTCCCCCACAGCCACTTCCTTCCCTCCGGATGACCAGCGCACGCGGTTCAGGGCTGACGCTCCCTCCACCGTCACACTGGCTGTGGGCACCTGAGCATCAGACACAAGGCAGTGTGAAGAGTGAGCTGGTTCTCTCCACAGCCTCAATCCTCCATTTCACTCCAGGAAGATCTCATCTATCAAAAAGCTGAGACATCTTTTAATATTGTTTTGTTTTTTGAAGCGATATTGGTAAGGCTGTGCTGCCTCTCAAAAGTAACAGTGTTACGACCCAGCTCAGCTAGGGAAAGGGGAAGTAACAAAACAAGATGGAAAATTGTAAACTTAAGTTATAATTTATTTAAAAGGAATGTTAAGGTAAAAACTAACAAAAGAGGCTCTAAACAGTAGCTAACAAAACAATAAAAAAAAAACACACACACGCACGTGCGTGCGTGTGTGTGTGGTCTAAACACACTACAGTAAGCTCCAGACAGCACATCCTTTTGTGTGTGACCAGTGTTTGTCATAAGCACATAGTTAGCCAAATTAACCACTTAGCTTCACAGAACCACACTTTTCTCCTTCCTCCCTCAGAGAAGAGCCTGCTGTGAGGATAACTGGGAAACACTGGTTTAGGCAGGACACCACACAGGACACCACACAGGATACACACAGGATACACACAGGATACACACAATGTACCGAGAATTGACAGAATGGGACACGTGTCTGTGAGACAGACAGAAATACAAGGAAAAGCAAATATAGTGAAAGAGTATTATTTGTGTAATGTTTAAAGTGGCATCGATCACACAAAGGAGAAATGTGCAGCCCCAACTCAAAGCAAATGTGTGAGCAGTACATGAGCTGTGGGTTGAATTCATGTAAATCTGCATTATTTATGTTTTGATTTGTTTGTATTGTGATTTTAATGTCTTTTTTATTCTGCAAATCCCGGCGTAAAGCTTTGTGCATGAATTGTGCTATACAAATAAATTTGCCTTGCCACTATGTCACTTTTCTGGTGGTGTGGTCCACTACCTGCTTGTCTCCATGGAGATGTTATTGCTTTGTCGAGAATGTTCCACGGTAGAAAGATAGACACTCACTACGTTTACATGCACACCAGGAAAACCAGATAAACTGGCCTAGTTCAATTTAAACCAATTTTTGTAAATTAGTTTTTTGCTTTGTTTTGGTCTGATGTGTTAAAGTGAAACTTAAACTCACCAAAATGAAACTTCAATGTATATTTGTGCTACAGAGAGCAAATAACTTGTGAGTAACGTAATTCTTAGCATGTCTGAAAATCAAATGCTCAGTGTAGATGAAATTATCTATGGTTCAATGCGGATTCTTATCTGTCTGCCAAAGCATAGACTGTATAAATCAACAGACATACCTAACCCGCTAGCCGCTGCGTTCCACAGAACTCTCCAGGAAGAAAGTATGGGTGCGCTTTCAGCTCTATGGGCTCTGGCTCCAATTCACTTACTATTGAAAAAACATTGCCCCTCTCTCTGTGACTGTTGCTGTCAGGCTCATCATTTTGGTCTTAAAATGTTCATAGTAACCCGCTCTAGATGATCCTGGTGTTTTTAGTTCAATATTTGGTCTGCAAATCAAGATATGAACATTAATAACAGAAACTTGGGTGCCTTCTTATCCCTGAGGTTGCTCCTTCTACCATTAGCAATAGATTTGATTGATATAATTGCAAAGCACCTGCTGCCTGCTAAAAATATGGATTCGTCTCTATAACCGCTCTAACCTCGAGCTTCATTTGGATGGAGCTGAATACTGTGGGTGGTGTCACACTCTCTTAGTCCACTTCTTTACACAGGCTATGGCCAAATGTGTAGTTATATTTATGATATTCATTTTTATCAGCATTTATAGCTGCAAAGTTTTAGTGCTAATGCTAATTGCTTAATTAGTTTGCTTAATTAGTGTCTTGTAGTCCCCCATTTGCATCCTTTTTATTTATTGGATCTGCTGAAGAATGGGACAAGAGTGACAGATTTTTTGGGGCACTTGGACTTTGCGCATGTAGGCGTAGTGAATGTTGAAGCTCAGATCAGGCTCCCTTCATATGTGTGTCTACCTCTGTGTCGTTGTTGAGGTTCCACAGGTCCAGACGGCCCATCCCATCCACAGCAGCGAAGAGGGCGGGGTGCACCGGTGACCACATGGCATCATACACATAGTCCGCGTTATCCTCAAACGAGTACAGCGGGCGGTTGTGCTGCGAGCAGAGAAGAACATGGGACACTGAGTGGTACTCTGAAAGATTAATCTTTTCTTTGTTTGAATTTGAAAGCCACTGGTTTTCATTTCAGATGAATATTAGTAGCTGAGATAATTTTTGTTTCATTGACTACTCAGATTTACTCAGAGACTTTTTAAATACATTACAAACCAAAAAAGGTTGAAATATATGGAGGACCATAACTGTAAATAAATAAATATCTAATATATCTATATCTTTTATTTATTTATACATTTAAATTTTTTCCAACATTTCTTTAAATGCATTCTAACATTTATTCTTGTGTTTCCAGTTATTATTTTTGAACTTTTAGTCCTCTAAATCTAATCTATCTAAATCTAATCTAATCTAAATATGCCAATTTAAGGCTTCTGGATGGAAAATATTTACAAATAAAGTGCAAAAAAATAATGTATTTATCGTTTATTATTTTTGGACATTTTGAGCAAGGCCTCGTTTAGGTAACTGTCACGTCTCAGGTCCGAGACTCATCTCTCATAACAGAATGTGTCTTACATCTTCAATCTATCTGCAGGGCTGCGGCAAAAATAGGCAAGGAGTATATTTTTTACAGATGGTACAGAGGTATTAATGACTTTGTACCAGCTTTATAACCACACAGAAGATAAACACAGGAAAACAATCTGTTTTCAGTGGAACTTTACTCTATCAAGGCAGAAAGGCAGAATCTTTTATCTCTTCGTTTCTGGTAGAAAAAAAACAAAGATGGACGTCAACACAGACCACGTTACCTGGCCAAAACTTTATTCGTTGACAGATTTCAGTTTTGCTCACATATCTTGTGTACATATTCAGGATTTTGTGGGATGTTTACAAAATCCAGCGCACACGGCCTCTGTCAGTGCAAGACTTTACTTTGTGCTTTTACTGCAACGTGACTGTGGAGCACTTGTTGAGAGTCGGGAGCAGAAAGCACACTGGCTTTGTGGATTCACAAAGAACAGTGAATATTGATACTTTGCAGCTGATGTCATCAATAGCCCCTGGGGGTGTGATGCTAACTGTAGGCACTGCTCTGTCTGAAGCCCTCTTACTCAAGTTAGACTTTAAACCGAGCTTCGTTTTAACACAATCTGACCAGAAATAACTGCCTTAGCTGGAACTACAACAGGTGAGCTGATTTGTGCTGTTAAACAAGTCCCTCTCAAATAACACTACAGTCACAAGCTAGCTAGCAGCAACCAACAGTTTTTCCATTAGTCACACTCTCACCTTTTTCTTGAAAATCACCTAAACAGGATAATGAATGCTTGTATTGATCACAGGCTCCTGAAAATGTGTTGTTTAAATCCATTTTGTATTTTTTCTTAAGTTTTCAGACTACCTTAAAACTTAAAACTAATGTCTGACCTGGTGGAGTTGGTCTAAATGAGGTGTTAAAAAGGGAGTATATTGCAAAATCATCTTTTTGGAGCTTTCGATCAAGTTATAACATTGTCCCTACAGCAAAAAATATGCCTGAAGAGGATTGAGATGTCATCCATGCATGGTTGAGTAGTTTAGCAATATCTCCTGGGCACTATTCGATCTCCTCTTAAGGTTAGCCGTAAGATTCTGTGATAGTGCTCTGAAGGGGGAGTGACTTGTTGATCTAAATGTATTCACAATAATCGTAATAATATAATAACGCTGCTGTCTTAAAGGTGTTATAAAAAGTGTTTTTGTATGCGTTTGTATAATCCAAATATCTACAGCAAGTGTCATGAACAGTGGATTAATCATGGTAGCCCTAATTAAGATGCAACTTTTTGTTACTCTCTGTTGAGAATGAGCGTGTTTAAGTCCTTTTGGTGTTCGAGCAGAGCGCAGGCATGAACCTCAGACTGAGCGACGCTGCCTCTGCCTCGGGCCTGTCTGCTCAACGGGATAATTAAAAAGCTCACACATCCACACGCACCACAAACCACAGAGGGGAGAGAGGGAGGAGAGGAGGGGGGAGGATGAGACGGATAGAGAGAACAGGGGTGAGGGAGAATCTAAAAGAGAGAGGAAGGAGGGAGGAGGTGGGAGTAAGAGGGAGAGAGCATAAGGGAGAGAGGGAAGAGAAGAAGAGACAGAGATAAGCTCCAAAACATAAACTAGAATTTAAGCCCACTCTGATCTCCAGTCTCAGAGCAGACCGTCTCACAGGAGCACGTCTAACACAGGGACTGACGCTCAATTCTGAACAAACCTTTTTCAAATGAGCTCAAGAATAATGTAGTTATATATAGTTCCTCCAAGTCCAAGTTCCTAGACAGATTGACAGATAGACATACAGATAGATACATAGATGGATAGATACTTTATTGACCCTGAGTGAAATTCAAGTTTAGTCAAAGGTCTCAGTGTAGCTCAACAGGACTGGTCAGATGTCAGGGCAGGTTCAGGTGTAAAAAGTAAAGTCTGTAGCAACTTAGCTCCTTAACGGTTGTTATAGACACAGGAAAAAAAGATCTCAAGAAATTATGTTAGAAACTGAGCTAAAAAAAAAAAAATGTGTGTGAGCTTGGTAGCCACAAGAGCTACTTCTGATGGACAAAAGTAGCCAGTATTATTCAGTTGCTTAGCAGAATAACATTTGAGGTAATTGTTGTATAATACTTAGTTACTACAATTTTAGTCTGTCAAACAATGAACACAATGTATTTTTGCCAAATGTAGTGAGTTACACTTGATGTGATACGTAAGATTTAGATTTTAAATTTCCTAAACATGACCTAAATGTGTCCACAGGTATGAGGTAAACATGTTCACAAAAAAATATAGCTCTTACTGATAAAAAATATGATTTAATAGAAAAACACTGAACATGATGGACATGTTTTTTACGTTATAATCTGGAGTTTTGAATCTCAAGACGATTATCCAAGCAGAAAGCACAATAAGTCTCACATAAGTCTCTGAAATCCAGTTGATTTAAACTTGAAAGGACTCTCTCTGATCTGAATGGTCACTACCTAAATTCCAGCACCTGCCGTGAATCATGAATCAGTGCTAGTGCAGCCTCTGTAGCTCAATAAGTGAATTCTGGAGTTTCTGAGTGTTCACATGAGGCCTGTCCATAAACTGAGAATGAAAAAAACTTGTATGTGTCCTCTATTTGCAGGTTGAGGCACTGGCGACCCAGGTTCAGTTGTGATTGTTTTCAAAAGAAATACACAGGCTACATACAGTTCCTTTAAAACATGGCTAAAAACTCCAGATGTCAGCATTCTGTGGAGTGACTGCTGTTCTCTATTTTCTCACACATCCTCCATGTTGTGAGAGCTCAGTCCCATCTGCTCTGACTCTGCTCTGGTTCTTCATTAACCATCCAATCACTCCAACTCTACTGCGAATGAGGGGTCAAGGGCACCCAGGCCAATCAGACCCTCTCCCCCTCTCTTCCTTTTCCCTCTCTCTCCTCTCTCCCCTGTCCCTCTTTGACTCTGCTACTCCCTCCCTGCTCTGTCTCCATTCTCTTCCTTTCCCTTTCTCCTTCTCTCCTTTCCACTCCCTGTCTCCCTTTCCTCCCTTCTCCCTCTCCCCCTATCCCCAAGTAAGAGTAAAAGTATTTCAGAAAACTACTACTCCAATAAGAATAACTGGACATAACATCAGATTTATCATTTTTACTTCATTTACTTGGAAGGTCAAAACATTAAAGTTGCCCTATGTTACTTTTCTGATTTGCCACCTGCTTGTCTCCGTGGAGATGTTATTGCTTTGCCCCGAATGTTATGCATTATGGCATTTACATATCTATCTCTATGGACAGAAGCAGGTGATACCACAACAGCAAATGAATAAATGCAAGACAGATAGATTAGTTAAACTTCATATTGTGGAACATTCTAGGCAAAGCAGTCACATGTTCTTAGCTATTCTTCCTATATTCTTCATGATTTAAAAGGCCAGAATCTGATTTTGAACCATGATTGAGGAACTCCTGCCCTTAGTCGAAGGCAGCTGTTTCCTTATAGCTCTCATCCAACAATGAATCTGATAAAATAGTCTGTCCCTGGCACTTGTTTCCTTATGGTTCTCATCCAACTAAAAGCCTTTTCAAATGTATAGGGTTTTTCTGAACTAGATGAAATAAAAGTCAAGTCTTATAATCTATGACACCTGTGGATCATTTTGTTATAATGTGCACATTTTAAATTGCCATATTGATCTAAAATAAAAGAAAAAAGTCCAGTGAGTTCTGCGTTAGAAAACTGCAGTCCCCAATGGGAGCTGACGCCGCCATAAACGTCATCACAACAAAGAGCCAAGCAGCTGTTGACGAATCTTGTGGATACCCGCAGATCACACTAGTGAGCAGTGGATTTCTTTTCATTTGAACCAAAATGATTATGCGTCATTGCCAAATTCTACAGGTATCACTGATAAAGAAACTAAAACTGGAAAAAAAGTAAGTACAAAGCAGTGGGTGTGTACCAGAAAACAGGAGTAGATTGAAGCAATGGCGTCTTGAACACAGGAGCATGAAGATTACTTAAATATGTATGAATCACTCCAAATACAACATTGAGAGAGAAACAATTATAACATGGTTAAAAGCTATAAAAAGTCAAGTTTGCCTGCTTTAAAGGTCAAGACACAAGATTGGGTCCACAAAAAACAGACAAGATGAAATATTGACATAATGTATATATATATAAAAAGTATAATGTTTTTGCTGTGATTGTAGCTAGTTTTTTGCTATTTCACCTTCTCAAGTAATGTAACTCTTGAAGGCTTAACCTTAACCCACCCCTAGAGTATGCAGTACCACAATCAGCCCCCTGTTTCACTGTACCTTGGTGCTCCAGAGCTTGACAGTCCAGTCAAAGGAGGAGGTGATGAAGAGGTGGGAGAAGTCCACGGGGCCCACAGCGCCATGGCAACTAATGCCCGTTACCGGCCCCTGGTGGCCCTCAAACATCTCACAGATCCCAGCCTTACTGTGGGGACAGGAGGAGCACACGGTCAGGATCTACAATTGAGGGCTGAAAATTTTGTAATTCTGAGAAACTCATTTGAACTTAACTAGACAATGTTAAATACATCACTGTTGTTTTGCTCTTAAGCTGTATATGGTGTTTTAATAGCACTGTCTATTGTTCCTAGTGCTTTTTGGCAATTTTAGTGCAGACTATGTGTATTTGTAGCTGTGTGTTGAAAAACTGTGAAAAACTGAGTGTGTGGTCCCTCCAAAGGCCTCTGTAATTTAAAGAACTATGTGACATCACACATGATTGCCTGATTACAGTGAGCTCACACACAAAAAAAAAACAAAAAACCTCATTCTTGTGCTCAGCTGGCTCTTGTGTTGTCTCCAGACTTATACAGGAAGTTAACCACAAGTGGGGTAATTATGAGCAGGTTTAGTGCCTTGACTAATGCCTCAGTTGTGTCTGCCAAAAGGTGTTCTCTGATTAGCAGCTCTATTTGAAATGTGGCTGTGTGTCGAGTTTAGGTGTAGCCATACTTTAAAAAGAGGGTATGTAGTCTGTGCTCTTTTCAATCATATAAAGCAGTGGTCCCCAACCTTTTTTGCACCATGGACCGGAACAATGTAGGTTTTATTTTCATGGACCGGCCATCTACATGTGGCAGATAAATATGGCAAAAATAAGTTAAGTGCATAAAAAATACAACTCACCACAGTATACCATCGCATCAGTGGGAGCCCTGCACTTGTTTCTTCTTTCCTTCTTGCTCATGTTTGTTTCTTTCAAAAAACTCTAAATATTATCTTTTAATCCCAGGTGCTTAGTCTCCATGTGCCAAAGCAGTTTTGAAGGTTTCATTGCCTCATTTGCTTTTCCCGCATATTACACAGAGCAGACTCGTGAGACTCACCTGCAGCGACAAACCCATATTTTTAGTAGGACTCCTGCTATTGTCTGTTAAATTTAGCTTTCTTTTTCTTGGAGGTCGTAGTCTCCTCTTCTGGCCTATCGGGATTTTCATTATATATCTACTGTTAAACCTTTCCTGCTTCAGTCCCTTGACCATGGTCGGGAGACACAGGGGAGATCCGTCTTCTCCAGGGCCGAAGGGTCACTCTTCCTCCGGGGTTTAACTCCCTGTTCTTAACCTCAAAGTTGTTTGGAGTGTGGTGCGAGCTCAAAGACCCCAGTCTGTTGCTCAAGAGTTGGTGTCTTTATTATCTGTACTGCACTGTAATAACACATCACTTCTGCTCTAACTCACACACTGTCTTTGTCCAAGTGCATCTGTAGACTCTCACACTCACCGCTTCTCCGCGGGTTGAACCACACTGTGCGCCACATGCACGCGCACGTCACCTCTCACTCACGCTCACGCACCACACTGAACCAAAGCACATAGGAGCTAGACACACACCTCACAACACTACGGACGAGCTTATTAGTGCGTCATGAGGGACGGGAGAAAGTTACGTAGGAGAGGATGCGGTCGCTGATAAACTATTTACTGTTTTTGTGCGGCCCAGGAGCAAATGCGTAACGGACCGGTACCGTTCCCGGCCCGGTGGTTGGGGACCACTGATGTAGAGGAAACATGTTTTTCTCATTCTCAGTATATGTACAGGCAGAACCTCCAGAATTTTCTCACTGAGCTGCAGAGGCTGCACTAGCACTGATTCATGATTGGCTGCAAGTGCTGGAGTTTAGATAGTGATGAATCCAAATGACAGACCCATGTGAGGGTCATTCTGCTTTCTGATTGAAAAATCATCTTGAGACCCAAAACTATCTGGATGTCCACAGTGCTGACTGACCTGCCGTGCCTGGAGGCGGTGTACACAGTCCCCTCCTCACTGCCCACCACGTAGTTGTTGACGTCTCCAGTGGGAAAGGCCATGCACGTCACTGCCACAGGCTTGGACTTATTATACACCAGCTCCATGGTCTCCTGTGGAACACACACATCTGTTAGTAAAGGCTCTCATAATCATGAGAATGAATATATTCAATGTACATGGAATCTTAATATCAAATGTAGGTCTGGGTGTAGACCTGGGTCTATGTCTGGGTTCATGTCTGGGTATAGGTCTGGATGTAGACCTTGGGGTAGGTCTGGGTGTAGGCCTGAGTGTAGGCCTGGGTGTAGGCCTGAGTGTAGGTCTGGGTGTAGGCCTGAGTGTAGGTCTGGGTGTAGGCCTGAGTGTAGGTCTGGGTGTAGATCTGGGCGTAGTGTTGTGGTACAGTGGTTTTACCTGTGGCTGGGAGAGCATGTCCAGGCTCCAGCTGCACATCCTCCCGTCAGTGGACACAGAGATCAGGTTGTTGGCGTTCTGAGTGCCCACCACATTCACACAGTACACCGGGTGCTGGGGACAGTCACGCACATTTTCAGAACAACATTCATTATGTCCATACAGTTAAAGGGCCCATACGGCACTATTTCCTGGTCCTGGCAATTGTATTTCTTCTCTCAAACACACACACTCTGTTCCACCTTGTGATGTCAGGTGGTAACGCAGGAAGTGTCCCACTGTGTTTCTAAACTCCACACAACTTCACTAGAATCTTTTGGATAATTTCAGCTCTGGAATAGCCAATCTTTACTGAATAAAAGATAAAAGCGAGCTGTTAACTTTAAAACTATGAAAACATATGTACAGTCTAATAATAACATGTATGAATGAAACAAAACTCCAGGTATATTTTTGATGAGGTAACAGCATCCTAACATGGCTTAAAGCTCACAAGAACCCATTTAGCATAATATAGAACCTTTAATTGGAATTCATGAGACAACTGTTTCAGGCAACAGAGATGGCAGGTAAAATGTAGTAAGCCGAGTGCTTGTGGTCTAAAGATCATACTGTGGCTCTGGGCAAGACACTTATGCACAGTCCAGTTGACAGTGACAGTATTTTATTTTGCAATTTATTATTATTTATTATTTATTTTGGTCAATTTTTATTGCCAAAACAGAATTGTTATGGCAAAAGTTAACAAAATTATAATTAAAATCAGATGTGTGTCTTTTCTTTTGTTTTTGTATAATGATTTTTATTTTTTATTTTTTGTAGATTGTGCTTAAGTTTTATGTATTTTAATTAGGGTTGTTCCGATGCCGATTCTTGTATTCTGGACATTGTTCAGGTATCAGTATCGGCTAAGTACTCAGACCAAATCACTCATCCAATACCACTTTGTATTTCCAGAGTGAGGACCCGTAGATGCGAGCACTGCTGCTGCTGACGTTACATGCAGATTGTGGAGGCTCTGCAGACACTTAAAACTTAATGACAAGAAAGACATCTGTGTTACCTCTTTGAAACCTTCATTTACTCTTTGGTGTGGACGCTGAACTGAGCATCTTTTAAAGGCCTCACTGTTGTTTTTATCCATGTTCTGAGGTAGAAAGTGACCAAGTAGAAAACTGAAAGTGCCTAATTCAGCACAACTTCTCATCAAGACCATTATACATTTGTCACTCAAAGGATCATTAGGGACTAATGATTTCATTAGGGATTAATGATTTAACTCAAGACTTCAGTGGCTCAAACCTGCCCTTATGATTAGTCGTGTGTGCTTCTCCTGCTCTGAATGGTGTACTTACATAGGTGTGTGTGCTCACCGTGTGTGCAGCCGCAGACAGTGGGGTCCTCTGCACTGGGGTGCGGCGGTGGCTGCGGTTGTCCCACAAGACAATCTGCCCCGAGTATGTGCCCCCCACCACCAGATTAGGATGGAACCTGGCAAAGCCCACCGACACCACTGGAGACTGAGGGAGAGCACAGAGGAATTCAACCAATGTTAGGTATGAGTGTTTTACCACAAATATGTATCGCATGTATTCAGACTAAATGAATGGAACTGTTTGCAGCTACAAATATACTGCTCTAACAAAAGTACAAGCACAACTGAACCTGTGTTGCCAGTGCATATAGAACGCAAGTTTTTTCTCATTCTCGGTACATTGACAGGCCATGCCTCATGTGAGAGCTCAGAACCAGAGTTCTCTCACTGAGCTCAAGAGGCTGCACTAGCACTGATTAATGATTGGTTGCAAGTGCTGGGGTTTAGGTAGTGACCATTCAGATCAGACAGTCCTTATAGGATTTCATCATTGAAACTGGCACCCCAAATGAGAGACTCACATGAGGCTCATTTTGCTATCTGATTGGATAATTCTCTTGACAACAAAAACATCCAATTCTAACATAAACAACTTGGCCATCATGTCAAATGTTTTGGTAATTAAGACTAAATGAGTTTTATCAGTAAAAGCTATATTTGATTTGAACACATTTACCTTCTATCCAGGGACACAGATTTCAAAATCAAAATTTTATATACATTTTATACACAAGTCTCTTTTACTTAAAATAGCCACTATCTCGCTCCGGAAAGGTCATTTATGACAGCACGCAAGGCCTTATTGACTTCCAGACTATAAGCTGTATCTCTTGAGTAACCATGTGAATCTTAATCACCACAGCCGCTCTTTATAAAATTGCGGATGACACCATTGGATACCTATGCACTTAGACATGAGCAGACACTGTGAAGGCCATGGGAACCCTCCGCTCTGCTCCGGGAGCCCACAGCGCTGTGAGGGCGGACTGGGTGGCACACGGGCAGGCTGCCGGAGCGGAGGTGAGGGTCCCTGGTCTAGAGGGGAAGGGGGGTCCCAGGGAAAGGCGGGAGAGGACAAAGAGGGGATTGTAGTGTCCCCCAGCCCGATCGCCTCACGTTACAGACCCTAAGCAGACCCAGACCGGCCCCATCCAGCGGAGCTCATCAGGCCCCATCATCACAGACTGTGGTTATTGGCTCTGGTTCCTTCTGACTGCGCCTGTCCCGTATGACTGCCCCCTCCAGCCGCCAACCCCACCACGGACCACTCAGCCGTCACGACACTTATGAGAAATAACTACTGTGCTGTTCTCTACTGTAAGGTCCAGATAGGTTAGGGGTGGATCATATTGATAAAAATAGCAACTTTTTTCTGTACCGGATGTTTAATATATATATTTTTTTTTTCAATGCTAGTTTTGTGCTCAAAAACTGTGAATAATTAGCTAATATTATTTTGCCACTTAGTGTGCCCTCTCGAGGACAGTTAATGTGATGTTGATTAACTGATTTAGCTTTAGGATAGACTGATGTATGAAGAATTGTTTGAGCCTTTGTTTAGAACATGGCTGTGGTCAGAGATGATGTTCTGACCAGTTGCATGACGTTACTGCGGTAGGTGGCCTCAAAGAGTTTGTCTTACAATCTTGGAACATATTTTAATCAAAACTTTCCAAATTTTGCAGTGACTGAGAGATAGCTGTGCCGTACAGCACCAGAGTACTGCAGCACACTAATGATGCCACAGAAATATATTATCTGTCTTGTCATGAATCGTTGTGGCAACTTATGAGTAAAAAAAAAAAAAAAAAGACAGCTAAGAAACAGCATTTTATGAGTGCTGTTTTAGTGAGCATCCACCTGGTTGACTGGTAGACTGGTTGAGTTTTATAAAACTCCTACTAAGCACAGCAGTTTGCTCATCTCTGCTCCAGCTAGGACCGTGCACTCTCCACAAAGCCTGGAGATGAAGAGAAAAGGCAACACTTGTGGAGAGGAGCAGAAGTGAAGAGAGTTGGAGGAAATGTTTTATCAGGAAATTATCGGAAAATAGGCTACAACGCATATGCTGCGTGGAGCGTCTCCCTCTCGGTACCGAACGTCTCAGTCAAATCCACTAATTATAGGCTCATGTTTAGGCAGATCTCACTATTGCACTATTGAGTCAATTTGCATGGTCCTTTTATGGTGAATTGGAAGTGTGGAGAGGGCGTGACACGACACGGGTTCACCTGTGCAGATTCCAGTTGCAGTCTTACACATATATATATATATATATATATATATATATATATATATATATATATATATATATATATATATATATATATATATATATATATATATCGCTTAAAATGAACTTATCCATGGGTTTTAAAAGTAAGCAAAAATGCTTTTTCTTCTTTAGAGATTACTTTTAAGCGTGTGCCTGTTGAGGTTTAGCTGCAAAACTGTGTGTATATGTGTATGAGCTGAGAGACCAACAAGAACCTTTTTTTTTTTTAAATAAGAGAGACAGAGCAAAAAAGAAGGGTGAGGGGGATCTAGGGTCCCTCCCCCAGGAGCTTTCGATAAAAATAAATGTAATCTTCTGTTATCTGGGATGTTTTTGGTGAAGAAATCCTATTTTCATAAAAAAAAAATCCTATTTTTTAGCAGGCTACAGAACAATGGGATAAAAGCTCCTTGTTCTACTTCTCTACAAGATTCAAAACATGCAAATGCTTATTAGACTATATCAACTGGCCTACTTTTATGCCATACTTGTCATAAACTTCCACTTCGGAAAGTCTGATCACTTGGTTCTCTGTGGAGCCCCGGCCCTCTGTTTCCTCCGTGTGCTCGGTTCTGTTTAGCTGTGCATACAACTGAAAGGTTTAAGGGTTAATTTTTATGATTATTTATGTTTTGATTTGTTTGTATTGTGATTTTAATGTCTTTCTTATTCTGTAAACCACTTTGAATTACTTTGTGTACAAATTGTGCTATACAAATAAACTTGTCTTGCCTCCGGCCCTGCTCCATCACACTGAGCTACTGTCTGAGCAGCAGCCTCACACGGGGCTGTGGACAAACGCTCCAGAGAACAGTCATATTCCAGTCTAAAACCTTTGTCCACACCCCTAGACTTAAGTGTTATGCTGCTTTTATGAGATTTCAACTGATCATCAGCTGTTCTGCTCATAACATCGCTAATTAGAGGCGGTCCCAAAAAAAAAAAAAAAGTCTATTGTGTAGTCCATCTTTATGGACTCTAAACTGTTCCTACAGTCTTTGATTTGGCGCGTTGTGCTGTTGAGGTTAAGACACATGTGGAGTCTGAAGCTGAGACAGACAGACGCACAGTAAGAGGCACAAGAGAGGGGAGCGAAGCAACAATGACAATCTTTTATTCTTTATCTTAAATTTGCACTTTGGGCAGTGATGACCAACCTAATAATGCCAACTTTTTAAATAGTACTGTAAACACTATGACCTGTAAAGACTTTCAGTTTTCCCCGCACAGTTAAAAGAGTCAAATCCATATTGTTTGAACTTGTATTGATGATGTTAAGACCCTGTGACCTTTGACCTCTGCGGCTTGCTCTTGACGCCGCCCACATCCTTCTGAATTCTGAGCTGTCTCTGCACATCCTGAGCCAGCCACCACAGTCATTCATCGGGAGGAGAGAGGAGGAGAGGAGGAGAGAAGAGGAGAACAGACAAAGGAGTGGGGAAGAGAGGAGGGGAGGAGAGTAGAGGAGAGGAGAGAAGAAGAAGAAGCGGCCAACCAAGGCTGAGCTCCAGGAGAACAAGGACTCATCAATACAGTGCTCTATTATCCCGTCTCTACCGTTCTATCTCTTAAACAGGCTGTTACATTTAGCACTTTTTGTCAACTCACCTGTCTGTCAAAAACTCTGCTACATTCATCTCCCAAAGCCTTAGTTTTTAATCAGTTTTTCCTATTGGACTTACACATTCATTCTCTACCCATCACCACATCCTTAAAAAAAACCTTCACTAAAGAACTCTACCTTACACATGTAGACTTTCTTGCTCCCCGTGCTATGTCACCCCCCCCTTCAGAGCGCTACCACAACCGAATCAGCGTCCATCCTAATTAAACTACTGCACATCGCATCAAGTTTGTCAAGTTGTTGTGTACAGTTTTGTATCAAGCGTTTGTATATTTATGAAGAATTGTTGAGTAGGAGCGTGGGTGATGTAGGCTTATGGGCGGAGCATTGGACAGACTCGTGCTACTAACTGTTAGGGGAGTTCAAATAGGGCCCAGGAGAGATCGCTAAAATACTCAAACCTGCATGGATGACATCTAAAATCTCTTCAGGCATGTTTTTGATGAGGGAACAACATTATAACAGGGTAGAAAGCTCCAAAAAGTCGATCGAGTAATCCCCCCTCTTTAAAGGATAAACATTATGCATATTTGTATTATTATAGGCCTTAAAAACATACTCTTGAGCACCTTTGCTTTGGTATTTCATGTTTTAGGAGTAATAATCAACGGTTTTCTTCTGACAATCTTCTGACAATAGACACCTTGTTGCTATAGATGCACTCCAAATAACCTGGTAACCTGCATTAGGTCGCCATCTACTGGTAGCAGAGGGAATTACTATTGTAAAATTACCCAACAACTAGAATTAGCAACATGCCCCGACATGTTAATGAAGGCATGCAGTTGTAATGAACACAATTTGATCCCTTAGATTTCTTAAAAACAAGAGACTTTGTTATGTCACCTTTTACCTGTGAAGTAACAAGAAAAATTGCATGTTTTTTAGGTGCTTAGAGGAAGCGGACTTACTAAAAAGAATTCATCAAACTAGTATGAATTAAACTAAATGCAACTCCAGGTAAGTTTTTGGATGAAGGAACAATTTGCGTAATATGTGACCTTTAATATAAGCACTTAGTAATAATGATCTGGCGATGATTTATGGACACAGGACCTTCTGGATTTTTACAGGTGGCATAAAATTTTATCAAACTGATATCTGAGGCTCAAGGGACCTCGTAAACAAGCATGAATGAAGCAAAAATCCTATAAAATACAACTCCATGTATCGTTTTGAAGAGGGAAAAATCTTTAAACATGGTCAGTTGCATTAGCTTTCTTTTCACCCCATCTGCAGGTATTTGGCTTTTTGACCCGCTGTAGATTGGGACAAGAGTGGTCTTAAGATAGTACTCTTGAGTAACCTGTTAGAGGACACTCCAGCTGTTGTTTACTCTCTCCACTCCCCTGTCTCCCCTCTTTCTCCCCTCTCTCTCCTCTCTCTCCCAAGCAAACAGTGCCCCCTGTGTTCAGTGTGGAAGCATGGATATGACCATCAGAACGTTTGGGGTGTGATTCCAGACTCCTTCTTTCTCTCTGCCCTCATCTATCTTTCTCACCAGTGGGTTCTCTCTTTCTCTCTCTCTCCTCTATCTCCAGACACTACAACACTGTCTCTCTGTTTCTGTTTATTCTGACTTCTACATACTCTCTTTCTGTCTCTCCTTGTTTCTCTCTCTCTTTCATATTTCTTCTGACATGACCATTCTCCTTCCCTCTCTCTCTCTGTCTTTTTTTTACATCTGATTTTCTTGCTTCCACTGGGCTTTCCATCTTCCCTGGTCTCGCTCTCTCCTGAGGCTAGTGGTTTCTCCCTCTCTCCACCTCTCTCCACCTCTCACTCTCTCTCTCTCCTCTCTCAAAGTGTACACTAACAGCCATAAAGAGCAGCAGTTGTGTTCAGTGTGGTGGCATTGACGAGCATCTGAAGGTTTGCGGTGCAATTCCAGGCTCTCTTTCTCTTCATCTCATCTCTCTCTCTCTCTCTCTCTCTCTCTCTCACACACACACACAAACACTCTCTATTTCTCTCACTTTCTCTCTTCCTTGGTGTCTCTCTTTCCTGACACTCTGTCTAACATTCCATCTTACTCCCCTCCCTGCTGGTGTCTATCTCTAAACATCAGTCATCTCTCTCTACCCATCTCTCGTTCTCTATCCCTCACAGTCCCTCTTTCTCTCTCTCTCTCTCTCAAATTGTACACTCACAATCCTATGGAGCAACAGTGCCCCCTGTGTTCAGTGTGGGAGCGTAGACATGAGGATCTGAAGCTTTGGAGTGCGATTCTCTGTGCTGATCATGTCTCTCTACCTGCCTGTCTCTATCTCTTTCACACTATTTCTCTCTTCTTTGGTCTCTCTCTCTCCCCCTCCCCTTTTCTCTTTCTCTCTACCCTGATCTCTTTTTCCAGTCTCTCTGCACCTCTCTTTCTTTCCCCCAATGTCTCTCCTCTAACACCGCCGAGGTATCTCTCCCGCTCTTGATTCTTCTGACATCATAATTTTCCTTCCTCCTCGCTTTGTTTCTCTCTCTCTCTCTCTCCATCTGTTCCTCCTGATTTTCTTGATTCCAGTGGGCTCTCTATCTCTCTGGTCTGTCTCTCCCTCTCTCCACCTCTGTCTTTCAAACCATTTAAAGGTGTTAGTCTCTATCTCTCTAACAATTGTTATTTCTCTCTTGCCTGGTCTCTCTCCTGATACCATTAGTCTCTATCTCTCTTTTTAGACTGTTGATCTCTCTCTCTCTCTCTCTTCTGGTCTCTCTCCATCGATGTCGTCAGACTGTCTCCCTCTCACTCTCTTTTGCTTCTCCTGACATTGTTGGATTGTCTGACTCTTTATTTCTCTCTCTTAATCTTTCTCTCTCTTTGGTTCACATGATGCTATCAGGTCTTCTCTTTGTTTCTCTCTCTCCCCCTGTCACTCTTTCCCCTGATTTTCTTGATTCCAGTGGGCTCTCTATATCTCTCTCTCCCATGATCTCACTCTCTCCTAACACTGGTGATCTCTCTCTCTCTCTCTCTGTCTCTATCTATTGCTCCCACTCTCTCTCTTAATCAGTTCTCCTGACAGTATGTATTTCTCTCTCCTGCATACACACTCTGCCTCTTTCCTTGACACCATTGGGCTCTCTCTCTCTCTCTCTTGGCACCCAGGTCTCTCCTGATATTGTAGACCTCTCTCTCTATCGCTCCCCTTCTCTTTTGCTCCCCCTTTTTCCCCTCGTCCCTCCATCTGTCTCTGTGGTGCCTGGCTTTTGTTCCTCTGGCCCAGTCTGAGGTCTGGCTCAGGTTCAGGGTTTGGCTCTCTCTCTCTCTCCCCTCAGAGATAGTTTGGCATTGAAACTCTGCCTCGTCACTCCTGCTTCACACAGAGACTCCTCCAGATGACATTCAAAGTTTTAAATCAGATGCCCTGCCTGATAAACTTCCTTATCAAAACTGTTAACTTTCACTGGAAATAACCAAAAAGGGAAGTTAAAACCAGCTAAAACGACTATTAAAATGTGGCAAAAAAAAACAAAAAACAAATAAATAGAAAAATAAAATGGGACAATCTCATATGTGACAATGAATTAGTAATTTTCATGAATAAATATATAAATTCATAAAAAATTATCATCTTGAGTTCAACTGCTGGTAAAATTTAAGTAGGACTAAACACCTAAACTCCACCCACAACCACATTTCAGATAGAGGTGCTAAACTGTGTAGTACCTGGAGGATTAAATGGGCGATTGAGGAGGGAGGAAGAGGGGTGGGGTCCAGAAAAGTAAAGGGGAGATGTACGGGGGAGGAGGCACAGGGTCTGGTGGACTAAAGGGGAGATGGAGAGGGGAGGAGGGGAGGGATCTAGGCATATGAGGAACAGTGTGATTGGTGAAACTCCTCAAACACTGTTTATGAACGCGCCAATTTTTTCTAGTTTGCTCTAAAATAATAATAATACATAATAAATGACATGATAGAACAGTAGATAATGCTATAAAAACACCATATACACAGTTTAGTCGCAAAAGACGTTGATTCAGTGTTTAGTTCCTTGTAAAATTAAAATTAACTCCTCTGAAGAATTCCATTTTAGATCATGTCAAATATAAATATTACTTCTGTGTGTGCTTCAAATTTTTCCCCCCATAAATAGAACACAAATAACTTCATGAATGTCTTCCAGTAAAGATGAACACTAAGCTAATGAAACAAGCTCCCATACATTATCCAATAACCTCCAGACGTCCTGCGCCCCTCTGCCAGTAAACCCCACATCTGCTAACACCCGCAGCTAATCCGAAACACACCCAGACCTGACGGGACAGTAGCCGTGGTGCTTGGAAGGGTGCCGGGTGGGGTTTGGATCTGTTTTTTTGGGTGGAGGGGGTGAGGGAGGAGGAGGGGAGGGGTGTGGGTCTTTAATGTGGTCGCCTGTCCCACTTGAGAACGCCAAGACGGGACGCCCGAGGGGGGGAGGGGGTGGGGCTGTGGGGGCGATGAGGGAAGGCACGCTCACAGCACCTGGGAAAATACTGCTTCTGACCTCAGTGTACAGAGAGAGAGAGGAGAGAGGAGACGGGGAGAGAGAGGGGGAGACAGAAGAGGAAGAGACCTGGGGATAGAGAGTGAAAGAAAAAGAGCAAGATGGGGAAGGGGAGAGGGAAAGAAAGAGAGAGATAGAAAGGGATATGGGGAGAGAGGGGAGACCAAGGGGATAAAGACAGGAGAGAAACAGTGGGAGAAACAGGAAAGTTACTTTGTGCAGCTTTAAGAAGTGTTTTCCAGGGTCTATTTCAGTTATAAATACTAAAGTAAATCAGTTCTGGATCTGTCATGTTTGACGCTAAGTGAAAGCAGACAGGAGCTACAGGAGGGGGTGAGCCTGTGGTTTGGGGTTTAGGGGGAAGAGGAGGAGGGTGGGGAGGGTCTCTGGGGGGTCTTGGGGGTGTGGAGGTTAAACGGCCGAACATGCTCACACATTTTAAAGCCCTATGATCCTGGGCTCAGAGCACCAGAGTCCCCCCCTTTCTCTGCTCTGCTCTGAGCTGTGCTGGTCTGAAGACTGATGGAGGTGTGGAGCCGGGTTGACAGCTCAACACAATCCCTATGCTAGTTTTGGTTTTAGCGTTACAGATAACATGTAGATTCTAGTGAATGAGAGGATGCGACCCTGTCATTCACTATAATCTACATGGTATTCCCCCACCTTTGGGTCAGGGAGTACCCCAGTACTCGAGGAGTACCCCACCTTCTTGGAGTCAGTGCACCTACCAGGGACTCCACTGTTCTACTGTGGGACTGTATCACCCATGTCAGCAACAACAGTGACACCTGGAGGTGGTGATTGGGAACAACAACCTCCCCGATCTGAACTCAAGTGGTGTTCTATTATTGCACTTCTGTGCCAGTCACAGTTTGACCATAACAACACTATGTTCAAGCACAAGAGAGTCCATCAGTGCACGTGGCACCAGGACACCCTAGGCCAGAGGCTTTGTTGTCATGTCATTTGACCTCTGGCTGTGTGCCTTAGACACTCAGATGTGTTCAATGCTTTCAGTGTGGGTGAAGAGCAGTTGACCTCGACTGGGGATTTTGCCGAATGGTGGAAGGAATACTTTGAGGATCTCCTCAATCCCAAGGCCAAGTCTTCCTTGGTGGCAAGGTGCCCAGGGTGGATGAGATCCGTCTTGAGTGTCTTAAGTCTTTGGATGTTGTGAGACTGTTGGATGACTGTACCTCTGAACGGGCAGACCAAAGTGGTGGTCCCTCTGTTTAAGAAGGGGGACAGGAGGCTGTGTTCCAACTACAGAGGAATCACACTCCACAGCCTCTCCGGTTTATTCCAGGGTACTAGAGAGGAGAATCCAAACAATAGTCAAACCTTGGATTCAGAAGGAACAGTGCGGTTTTTGTCCTGTTTGCAGAACACTGGACCAGCTCTATACTCTCCGTCGAGTGCTCAAGGGTTCATGTGAGTTTGTCCAACCAGTCCACATGTGCTTTGTGAATCTGGAGAAGGCATTCAACCGTGTCCCTTGTGATGTCCTTTGTGGGGTCCTCTGAGAGTATGGAGTCCTCTTGATAAGGAGGTGTTTGTTCTTAGTGCATGTTGGACTCTGCCATTTGTCACTGGTTCTGTTCATTGTCTTTATGGACAGTCTTGATGGCTTCATCAGACTAGAAATTGCAACATGCCTTGGCAGGGTTTGCAGCCAAGTGTAAAGCAGCTGGGATGAAGATCAGCTCCTCCTCCTTCACCGGAAAAAGGTGGCTTGCCCCCTCCAGGTGGGTGGAGAGGCCCTGCCTCAAGTGGAGAAGTTCAAGTATCTCTGAGTCTTGTTCACGAGTGAGGAAAGGATGGAGTGAGAGACTGATAGGTAGATTGGTACAGTATCTGCACTGATACAGTTGAGTCGAAAGACAAAAGCTCTTTATTTACTGTTCAATCTACCCTCACCTACAGTCATAAGCTTTGGGTAATGATTGAAAGAACAAGATTGTCTTTACAAGCAGATGAAATGAGTTTCCTCTGCAGGGTGGCTGGGCACTTTCTTAGAGACATCCACACTTCAAACTCTCATCTGGAATCAGGGCAGTCCTGGGTGATGTCATGTAATACTTAAAATTGCAGTGACCACTGGAGAGAGCACATACTCCCTGCAAATGTACCAAGTTTACACTAGAATTAAAAAAAATGACTACTTTGTTGACTAATTATCAATCCAAAATGTCTATCTCTGATTTGAATTGTCACTACCTACACCTCAGCATCTGGAGTCGATCATTAATCAGCTCTAGTGCAGCCCCTGCAGCTCAGTGAATGAATTTTCACATGCATGGCCTGTCCAGATTAAAACTTTGTCCTTTATCTGGAGGTTAAAGCTCTGGCAGTTGTGATTGTAATACCTTAAATGCATACAGGACCTTTTGTGTTGCTGCATTAACCAATTATGTCTACAGATCACAGAATTGTATTTTTAAATTAAATGCATCAAGTATTTTATTATTTTGATTTATCTCACAATATGTCATATAATGTCCCAAATTCTATGGAAGAGTCCCACCTGTAACCGTACCTCAGAGCTGTTAATTTTTAGCATGATAAATATATGAACAAATTCAGTAATATTTGATTGTTGATTCTTTTCATAAAAGCTGTGTTTTAGCAGCTGAAATTGAACACCTCGTCCACATGTCTGCTCCTGCACTAAGAGTCCACAGCTCGGCCAAACCACACACCACAGTATTCAGAAGTGTGCTGTGTTTCATATGAGGCGTATGGAAAGTCTCAGCTCTGTGTATGAGTAATAACCATGAGACCGTATGTCATCAGAGCAGAGGCGCCGATAACACCAGGAGCACCACCAACTACACCGACTATATTTTATACTTTATACTTTACTCTGGCTTTCAGGAATACTTTGGGATATGCTGGCATTTATATTTGATGCTTTAAAACTTTTAAACCAAAAATATAAATGTGTTATGCTACATTCAGACCGTGGCGTCAAAGGCATCGGGTTTACATACAAAGCCTATTCTAGTCCAGGCTCATCCAGTGTTTCTCACTGAAAGTGTTCACAAAAAGGCAGAAATTCATGACAAATATTTGAATTTGATCGGTCAAAGTGTCACAACAGCAGAACAAGTCAAAAAAAAAACAAAAACTTGTACATCTGTGCTCTGGAAAAAAGATATCCCATCCACAACATGGGGATGTGCACATTTTTCACATAGCTCATATTTTTGCTAAACTAGGTGTGTACCTGCATATCACCTCCATATCACCATGTTTGTGTTGGTTCACTTGGATGCTTCACCTTTGGCTCCGCCTAAACCACAATGCTGTCCTGTGATTGGTTGGAACCATCGTGAACCCGGATAATTGCAACAGTAGGAGCTGGGCCAGATGAATTCTTGGGAGTTTCTCCTAAACACCGTGAGAATCCATCTTATTGGCCAAGTTAGCTCTCTCCTCCAACGCAGGACAATACAGGATTACAGGATAGTGGTAATTCTATAACAGCTATCTAGCAACCATAATAGTACCAAGAGCCAAAACAAAATTACACCATAGTTATGATTAGACTCATAGAATAATGCATTATAACTCCTTTATTTTGTTAAATGAAGGTTTAATTTGTCAGACAAATGCCTTTGGATGGGAGGTAGTGCATTTTAGAACTCCTTCCTGTATTTTGTACTTTTCTTGTCAAACGTTTTCCCCACAAACTTCCACTGCCATATAAAACTATGATAACTATTTACCACAGGTACTATACCACCAAACCATAATTAGAGCAACATAAAAACCTGTCATATGTACTTTAAACACGCGTGAATAAAACCGAGCAAAACATAACTTTTGATGAGTGAATTACGATACAATACAAAATCATTATTAATTTTTAAAAAGCCTTCAAATTCAAATGAGACTTTAGATTGTCACAGTTTGCCAACTCCGAGAATCCAAAATGTTTATCTGTTTACAAGAATGAGGCGTGCGTGTGGACGTTCCCACCGGAGTGACCACGGCAGTAAATTCTCTGTAAATCTCCACACATGAGATGGGTCTGGGGAATGTGTGATGATAGAAGCCTGTGTGTGGTCAGCTCTGTGTGGGGAAGTGGTCGCTCACATGGAAGTACCGCCCCAGTCCTCCAGAGCCCTCACACCCAATGAAACCCACCCAAACCCCATTCAAAACCATACCAAACCCCACTGAAAAGCCATAAAGTCAACCACTCCACTAATTAAACACGTTAACAACTTGCATTCTTGTATAGAGTAAAAGAAATATGCTAAATAAATCTGGTCACTGCACATGCAAAAGTTTCTGCCCAAGTACTGTTTGCATTAGAAACCACTTTATTGGGTTATGTTTGTGCTTACTTCAATTTTTAGGCATTAAGTTTTGTTTGCCAGTGTTACTGGGGTACCTGATTTTCAAATAGTATAACAGTGTACTTTTTTTTTTTTTATCCCTTTGCACATAACTCGTATTCGCATGCTTGAATTTTCAGTTGCATGCACAGCTTTGGAACAGCATTTACAGAAAGAGGAGTAAAGAAGGGTGGATGATCCTAGCTTATGGCGCTTACTTCTGGCTGTGTGTTTGTGAAATGTCTTATATTTAGATACAGTCAGTGCACAGAGGTTTGGATTTTGTCATGAAATGCTAATTTACAGAGGGGGTATTATGCAAAATTGTTTATTTTTTAGCTTTCTACCGTTCTACTGTTATACTGTTATAATGATGAGGGACCAACCCATCATCAAAAACATGCTTGAAGAGGCTTTAGATGTCATCCATGCTTGTTTGAGTATTTTAATGATTTCTCCCAGGTCCTATTCAAACCCTCCTTATGGTTAGCTGTGAGGTTCTGTGCAATGCTCCACCTACAAACCTACACCATCCATGCTCCCACAGGACAATTCTCCATAAATATACAAAAACATGATACAAAAGTCTCGACAGTAACTTGACAAACCTGATGTGCAGTAGTTTCATTAGCATGATGCACGCTGGTTTGGTTGTGATAGTGCTCTGAACGGGTACAGAGAGCAAAGTGAGGGACGACTAACAAAAACGTTGTAAAACATGTTAGTATATTGTTTTCAGTGAATATAGCATTTTCAAAACAATAACTTAGTAAAGTGATCTAAATGTGTTATGCGTGAACAGTTAATACTCCATACAAGTAAAACCCCCCCTCTTTAAGACAATAATTAGGCCTGAGCACCAGAAGCTGGGGAATGGCCTATTAGTTTTCTAAGGCCGTGAAAGCATGACTGTGTAACTGAAGTGCCCGTCAGTGACCAGGGACCCATGATGTAGGAATGCATTTTACAAAAATATTTAGTTTATTAAATTAAGCTGCAAGCAGCATTGAAAGCTCTCACGGGCTGCGCTTCAGCCGACCCAGCACTCAGTAAAAGTACATGTGTAGTGGTATCAGCACCTGGCAGTGGAAGATGTACTCTGGAGTGGCCTTCTTGAACTTGATGTTCCAGACCAGAGCCACTCCATCCGGCTCATGTGGAGCATCCTCGTTGTTGTTGTAGGAGGCCACCAGCAGCTCTGGGTACTACACAGAAGAAAAACATACTTTACTCTAGTAAAGTACTACAGAGGAGAAAAAAAACAAAACTTCACATTTACTCCAAGTACTACATAGGAGGAGAACATACTTCAAATATATTCCAAATACTACACAGAAGAAAACATACTTCTATTATACTGCACAGAAGGACAGGTTACTTCAAAATGGTACTCCAAGCACTGAGAATGGAACTAGCAACCTTGAGCTGCAAACTGGATTGTTACGAGATGTCAATTTTAACACTCACAATTCCATCCTGTTTTCAGACAAAAAGAAGCTGCTGTGACGAGTTAAAACTATTCATTATTGTTCATATGCTTATTTTATGTTTAAATCTCACTTTAAAAGCATAAGATGGTGGCATAGACTGACCTGAGGAGACCAGTCCAGACATGTGATGACTCTGTGTTTGGACCAGTGCTCATCATAGAAGACCCGAGAGAAGGACAGACTGGAGCCCCCCGACACGTCTCTGAGACAAGACAACAACTGTGACTTTGAGAAGAAGTTAAGAAATATTTATGAAATAATAAAAGACCATAGAAAAATACTGAGGTTAAATACAGCAAGAAACAAGAAGATCAAAGTAGAGATTCATGGATGCAGTGCAATGAAGTTAGATAGTGAGAAAGGTGCATGCAGATGAGGAGGTCAGATAGATGTAAATGTATTTGTGTACTATGTATTTAACCATATGAGATTAATTTGGTACAGGTGATGAAGGCTAATTAACCGCACATAGACTAAACCTGGGTATAGTTTGTCCCATTTTGACCAGGGTATACCCAGGTCAAAATGCACCTGGAGAAGAATTGAGCCTAAGCCCCTTTCACCCTGGGTATGGTCTTGCAGTAGGACACTCCCCACGAGGTGCTTTGCTGAGCTGTTGTGCCTTTGAAGCTGCATGCACAAGACCACAACTTCACGCGATAACTATATATTTATTAAGGGAAAAGGCTGCGGTGGGCTCCGGCGTCGGACAAAAATAGACTCCCAATGGAATTAATCCGGACTGCCATGACACCTCCGCCAGCACCATCGGATTGCATGGCGAATGATCTGAGCTCTTCTCACTATTTGTAAATATACGGAATACTTGTGGTGACCAGAGCTGCACCACATGCAGTCTGAGCCCAGGGTTATAATTAGATTTCATTTTGACCTTAAGAGCTGCTTTTACAATATACACTACCAGTCAAAGTTTGGACACACCTTCTCATTTAGTGTAGCTAAATAACTCAATATATTTAATAGTTTATATTAAAATCCTCAAAGTAGCCACCCTTTGTTGACAGCTCTGCAAACCCTTGGCCTTCTCTCAGTAAGGTTCATGATGAAGTCTCCTGAAATGGTTTACCTCACTGCTGTGTCAGGGGAAAGAAATGATGAAAGTGCAACCCAGGGTTCAAAGCCAAACTTGTTATCTAAAACAGATTTGGAATTATTTTGAGTTTATTTTGTTTAGTACATTCCACGTGTGTCCATCCAAAGTTTTGATGCATCACTGAGAATCTAAAATGTAAACAGTCATGAAAATAAAGAAGAAAAATACATGTGCAAACTTTTGACTGGTAGTGTGCCTATGAGGATGTAGACTAAATAAATAAGACTAATGGGTTCAGTATCCCAATAAAAGACATGTCAAACGTGATAGTTCCTGTGTGATTTGTCTGAAAGTGAGTGTGGTTCTCCCCCAGCAGAAGACCAGAGGAGCACCAGGGGAGTAGATCATTCTTTAGTTCTGACACCACACTTTTCATGGAGCCAGATGACAGAGGGATGATCCACCACCACAGCCCCAGAGAGGGTGAGTTCAGTGGGGACACGCGAGGAACAGAGGGTCCCTGCGGTGACACAGCCTGCGGTGAATCAGGCTCAAAGACACCAAGGCAGCACACATGTTCAACGCAACACACGGCCCACTGTAGAGCTGGGATGCAAGGGACAACAGGTGAACAGGACTTATGCCTGAGCCCATACAGGGCATAGGGCCTATTGGTTTTTGCAGAGATTAAACATTAAGGGTAGTATCCAAGCACCCATACTGCAGGCATCAGTGCTCATATTTATAACTGCTAAAATGAATGGAAAGCAATGGGAGTCAGTGGGTGACCCCAGCGAGAAGGTGCATGATGAGTAATGCACAAAAGCGCCAGTGTTAATCTGATGGTGGTAATTATTAATGGGAGATTTCCCATTAATAAGAAAAATATTAGTATCATGGAATAATGAGAAAGTTGGCACAATGACAATGGAAACCGAACGTTATCCTAATGCAAAATGTCAGCATTTTCTTAAATTTCAAAGTAATAAAACAACTTTCATTAGTTTCATTGAAGAATGTGAAATTTGGCACAGTGACTCTTCAGGTCACCCCAATCAAAAAAGTCTGTTACTGAGTGCATTGTGGCTTTAACTTCTTCTTTCTTCTGCTCTTTGAGCATGAATTTGATCCCCTGAACAAATAAAAAAAAAATCACAAAATTTTGGAACGGTGTTTGGGAAAAAAAAAATAATTACATTGAGGAGGCAAAAAGAAAGGAAAAAAATATTATAGGGGCAGCATTTTTTTTTTTATTTCAGACTCAATGAATGTATCACAGGGCTGCAATAATAATCAAAATCGTATCCAAATCACAATTTGAATGGGCGCAATTAGCAAACCGCAAAGGCTGCAATTTTTTGAAGTGGCCTGTCATAATTTCCTCCACAAACCACAAAATATCCTGTCTCGTTCATAAAACTGCTAAGCCTGTAGTTTAGTGTAAAATGTGAACTTTGAATCCTATAATTAAAACATAAATTGTAAATCTAATGGCAATTGCGTGCTTGTCAGAAAAATCACAATTAGATATTTCTTCCATGTCTTCAGCCCTTTCCCCACCAATAGTGGGTGGCCAATGAGGTCCTTCATTTCACATGTGCCACTGAAATAAAGTAATCTGACTGGATAGTTGTGTTTGGCTCTGTCTCGAGGGGCGACAGAGGGAGTGGTGACCAGATTGATATCCCTCCCTATAAAAAAATTAAAAAAAACTACAGAGAGATATAATCAAGCTAGATGAAAGCAGCTAGTAAAAGTCTAAACTTGGGTTGTGAAATGTATTGAAAATCAGACTCTAATATTAAATATATAATAATATTAATATTAAAACTAGTACGGAGTCTAGATACTCATTTGAGCAGGTATCGATATGGATACATATAGAAACTGGTATTGGAGTAATGACATTATTCGAAAGTGAGTTTGAAATTTTAGTATTTTGACAACATTAGTCTAAACCAAGTCGTCCCCAAGGACCACATGAGTCGCCCGCTGGCCAGTTTTAAATATGGCAAAACTCACTAATGAGCTGAATCTAAAATTTTATTTTGTGTGACAAAACCAGTGCTCAGCTCGTGAGTGCTGTGAAGATGCGCTGAATGCAGTTTCTTACTCCAAAAACCATGGCAGGAAAAAAAGTATCACTTTTACAACACATTTTACGACTGTAAAAGAAACCTGTGTGTATCTCATCTGTGGAGCGACTGTGGCGACGGCAAAGCTGCACAATGTGGAGAGACACTTCACAAAAGTACATTTCTACCACATTGGTCTCACCCATCCTTGTGGTGGTCACGGCCGCTGTAGTCAAAGTAGATGTGGCTGTCCTCTGCCAGGGCCCTCTCCATGACCCTGATGGAGCAGTCGAAAAAGCTCTGGAAGTCTGCGGAGTGGAGAATCTGCTGCCTCTCCTCCTCTGTGAGCTCCCTCAGTAGAGACATCGGGCCTGGGGACACACAGAGACCAGTACACGGGTCATCACTAGGATCAAGGCTGTAGCAATGTCTGTGTGTATGATATCTGTATTCAGAAGGTGGAAAAATCAATGTCATATTTAATTTTGGCCAACTATTTTCCTATTGATAAATACCATAAAAGACAATACATTTAGGCACAGGACACTTGCCTACTCCACAAATAGATTTGCACTATCCACAATTTGGAAGTTATAATGTAAGTTTCACACCATAATTTGGAAGCTTATTGCATTATTTGTGTATTTGTTGTCCTTTAAACATGCTCTTGAGTACCTTTGCTTTTCTCATGATTTAGAACTTAAAATAATGACTACTTTAATAATAATAATAATAATAATAATAATAATAATAATAATAATAATAATAATAATAATAATAAATAACATTCATACTAGGCAATTCAGGTGAAGTGTCTTGCCTAAGGACCCAATGACAGAACGCTATGAAGAACAGGTGAGTTTTGAGCTGTTTTTTTGAAGATGTTTAGTGAGTCTGAGTTTCTGATGTGGAGGGGAAGAGATTTCCAGAGGCTTGGGGGCAGTGAAGGCAAAGGCTCGGTCCCCCAATGTCTTGCTTGGGTTTGACTGTGGGAGTGAGAAGGTTTAAGTCAGCTGATCGGAGGCGGTGGGAGGAGCAGTGGAGCTGGAGGAGGTCACAGAGATACGGAGGGGCCTGGTTACGGGGGGCTTTGACAGTGGTGATGTGACAGATGTGGGTTCTGAAGGGGAAGTGGGGTTGAAGATGAATCAGTCCGATCTGGGGGGGGGGGGGGGGGGGGGACTGTATGGCCGTCAATGGTGAGAGTGAAATTCTGTGCGGAGCGGAAGCGAGATTTGGGATTGATGGTGATTTTATATTTGTTGCAGTTGAGTTTGAGGAAGTTGTAGTCATCCAGGATTTTATGACAAAGAGCTGGTTTGAGAGGGTGAAGGTGGTAGCAGGAGTAATGGTTTTGGTGGAAGGTTAAAGTTGAGTGTCATCAACATAGCAATGAAATGAGTCCACATTGGTGGATGATGTGACCAAGAGGAAGCGAGTAGAGTATTAAAACTGTAAGCAGTGATGAAGGGCCCACGCAAGCCTTGCGAGCACAGAAAGGTGCACTTCAGTGGGAGGGTGTTCTATCAACTTCGGCTTGATATTTGATAAGAAATTGCTGCTCTCTGCTTTACCATTACCGGGGGCGCTGAAGAACCATTTTCAAAGATATAAATATAATGAACATATTATTGTGTCCAGGTCATCAAAATACACAAATGCTATTTTTGGTCAGTTTAAATTTGGTGATGTTTGCAAAAGTTACCAGTTACCGTCCTCGCATATTCATGCTCCAGCCCTAATAAAGACGAGGAGAGGTAGGAGATGAACCAGCAGAAAGATGAACCAGTGATGCCGATGGACAGTGCAAGAGATCTTTGGCTTTTACCTGTGACCTAACAATCCAGGGAAAAGTGAATCTGAGTATCTTGTGAATACTCAGAAGGAGTGGACGTCCTAAAAAGAATTCATCAGATCAATGTGAATGAAGCTAAATAAAATCCAGGTATTTTAATCATTGTTATAACATGGTTAAAAGCCAATATTGTTGATCATGTATTTATCAATATAATTCTTATCTGCAGTAGGTAAGTAAACACTGTCTTTAATCCAATGCAGACTACTCTTGAATCTTGTGTTTGTTTTGTTGTTTACACTCTATTAAATTTATCAATTGACTTACAGTACAACAATTTAAATAATAATAAATTAATACAAACTTTAAAGGCATTTCTTTTAATATAAAGAACAACGTATGACATCGCTGTAACCAAGATACATTACCTAAACCCTTTTCCCTGCCAGCTGGAGAAACAACTCCCTGTGAAATAAAACATGATTTCACATAAACGCTGCACTTCTCACGCATAATGAGCCTGCGAGGAGAATCTGTTGACCTTTGACTCCTTCATGTGTGCCGCTTTTCAAAATATGCCTCTAAGATCCACGCAATTTTAGCTTCTATCTCCTCTGCTTGGAATCACACTGCTACTTTAAAATAGTCTGCTATTTATACTTGACAGAACACATTTAATATGCAGTATAACCAAAACACAACATGTGAGTGTTATAGCTCCAGGTTCTGAGGGTTGGGAGATAAGGGGGTCTAAACATGATGGCCCTGTTTGAATGCCAGCCACTAGTTAAAAGTCCATAAAGAGAAGCTGTCAGACACGCCCACTGTAGATCAGAGGTGCCCGCACTGACCTCACTAACACGCACACACACACTACGTTTACATGCCAGGAAAACCAGATTACTGGCTTACCAATTGCATTTAACAGCGCAGTCTGATTACAGCAGACCAGGAGAGGCATTCAACTGCCTGGGGTAAGAAACAGCCATGGAAATATTACACATGTATGAACATGTACTCACTCATTTTAAATCAGCAGTGATGACAAACTACAGCCTCTCCACCGAGCTGTCACTGTGACCAAGCACAAGTTGCTTTGTTTTGATCCTCTTGTTTCATGTTATAGTGAAAGTAAATTCTACCGGAAAATCAATGAGCTTATTTGTGCTGCGGGGTGCAAATAACTTGTGAGTAAAGAAGTTTTTAACATGTCTGAAAAGTAAATTCTTAATGTATATAAGATGAGGCTTATCTGTGTTTGTTAAAAATGTGGTTATATGTGTGGTAGTAGTTTTTATTAGCAATCATAGGTGCAAAGTTAGTGCAACCTATACTCCACACACCTTCACTAGAATCATTTGAATAATTTCAGCCCTGGAATTACCAATCTCTACTGGATAAAAGGTAAAAGGAGCTGTTAACTTGAGTACTACCACTGCGTTACATAACAAGGTGGAACAACATTAAAACATGGTTTAAGATTACAGTCTTAGTTTGCACATGCCTAGTTTACTAAGACTCTGTGTTGTTCTTTCTTCGTTTAACAGGAGCATTCCAAAAATTACTTTGAAAATGAAGATGAGCTGTGCAGACTGACCACACCCTGAACATTATAACATTGTGTGCATGGACTTGGTCTTGTCTCAGTGACTTTGAAGTTCAAGCACAGAGGGTTTAATTAGGGCTGACCTGTACATGCCATAGACCCCCACAGCTTGACCCTCCCTGGCCCTGTCCCCCACAGCCCCTCCCTTATCTGATACAGAGACATGCCACTCGAACTGACCAACCGCCTCGTAAGTTATGAGTTAGAGAGGGGTATCTGAGTTTTTTCCATGATGAAACTGTGTAAGTCATTGGGCTGGACATTAAATAGGCAGTATTAAGCAAAATTGACTTTTTGGAGATTTCTACCATGTTATAACGTTGTTCTCACATGAAAAATATACCTGAAGAGGTTTTAGATGTCATCCATGCAGCTTTAACACTAGATATTATTCCTAGTCGTCTGTTAGACCTTATATTGCTAATGCTGTGAACGTGTCTCTGATATCTTCTTGTTTTTCTACTGCCCTGAAACATGCTGTGGTCCAGCCACTCAAAAAGTCCAATCCCAAATATTCTTTATAACTTTAGACGCATCTCAAAAGTTGCCTTTTGTGTTTAAGGTTTTAGAGAAGATTGCATATGACCAACTCCAGGCTTACCTTAATCTGAACAAAATTGGTGAAAAATTCCAATCTTGTTTTAAATCCCAACACCGTAATCTTCAACAGTACACAGTACTCGCGGAGACAAGAGCAGATAATGTACTTGCCACTACATCAAATAGATTTCAGTGGCGATTTCTTATCAGGATTTTCATTATATATCTCCGGACAAGCTTATTAGCACGTCATGAGGGACGGGCGAAAGTTACGTCAGAGAAGGTCGCTGATAAATTATTTACTGTTTTTGTGCGGCCCAGTAGCAAATGCATAACAGCCCAGTAGCGGTCCCCGGCCCGGTGGTTGGGGACCACTGCCTTAGAGTAAGGTGTGCCCCAGTTCTACGGTGTTCTACATTAGCACCGGCCCTCTTTGCTCTGTACATGCTTCCCCTGGGTGATGTTTAAAAAAGCACCATGTGGTATTTCATTGTATTGCCAATTACATTCAAATATATCTGCCAATGACAGCCAGACCACAATTGAAAGCTCTGTAGGACTGTCTCAGGGGTGTGCAGATTTAGATTAGCACAAACTTCATCATGATCATGGTATTTGGCCAAACCCACCCACTGCTTGGGCCTGACTTGGGTCCTCTTATTATCGCTCTGCAGTGAGGAATCTTTGGGTGATTGTGGATTCAGTGTTCAAGCTCGACAAGCACATTAGCTCTGTCATAAAGTTTAGCTTCTTTCAGTTGAGGCTTTGTTAAACCAAAGCCTTAACTTCTCCAAGCACATTTTGAAAAATCAATCCAAGCATTTGTAACATTGCGTCTCGATTATTGTTCCAAGCAGTGCTTACAGAATGTTGCAGCTCATCTACTCACAAAAACTAAGAGACAAGAGCACATCAGGCCTGTGCTGTGCAACCTGCACTGGCTCCTATTTCATATTGGGTGCAATTCAAAATGTTATTGATGGTGTTTAAATGACGACACTCTATGGGTCCTCTTTATTTGAGGGAGTTAGTGCAGCCCTGTACTACAGCCAGAGCCCTGAGGTCAGCTGACCCGCTCCTGTTGGCCGTGCCCAGGGCTGGGCTCAAAACCAGAGGAGACAGAGCTTTTACTGTGGCAGCGCCCACACTATGGAACAGCCTCCCTCTGCCTGTCAGATCCTCAGACTGTAGCACTGTTTAATACCAGGCTAAAATCCCACTTCTTCTCCTTGGCATTTGATTCTAGCTAGGAAGAATATTTTAGTGTTTTATTGTTTTTGCCTGTATTTTGAATGTGCTATATAGATAAATAAATTGAATCCATGTATGTTTGAGTAATCTAGCAATCTCTCCCAAGCGCTATTCAAACTTCCCTTATACTTAGCAGTACGATCAAATCCAGAGCTCAGCCAACAAGCTTATGTCACCCATGTTTCCACACGGACATTTTCCACAAAGATACAAAAGCGATACAACATAATACACTACAATGTCACTGGTGGGATGCACGCTGATTGTGTTGTGAAGGGGCAGGGGGGTGACTTAGCATGGAGAGCAAAGGGAGGGGACTTAGAAAATGAAAGTGAAACTTATAAAAATCAAAAAAAATATATGAAATAAAATATATAAAATATGATCATCTATTTATACCAGTCATCCCAGCCCGGGAATGTACCAGTTTGTAATTTTGAAAATCTGGTCACCCTAAGATAATGTATGGAACAGTACCAGCCTTTAAAATGCACGCATTCTGTTTAGAAACACTGGAGGGATCTGTATGTTCATAAAAGGAATTATTGATATATTGTAATTTTGCTGTAATTAAGGCTATGATACTTTCATTTCACCTTCACTTTACACAGGTCCTTACCGTCTTTGGCCTCCTTTGCTTCATCTTCATCCTGTGTCTCCATCTCCACCAGGCCAGGCTTCACCTCCATCATCTCCTCATCCTCCTCTTCCTCCTCCACTGTAACACAGAGCACAGCATCATAGCATTATCAGGTGAGAGGGGGCTAGGTCTGTCACAGTAACACATTTTGAAGTGCGATGTATTGGGGAAGCAAATATAGACGATAATACTGAAACATACAACTGTATGTCTCAAAAACTATTCTAAATATGCAATATTGTGCAATAAATAAATAGCAGAATAAAACACTTTAGTATTTGGTTTGCATTTGTCATGAGTTAGAGAAATTATTTATTCAACCTTCTACAGCTCAAATCTTATCATCCGTCTCACGTATACTGAATAAGTTTATATAGCAATTTCAGTGACAGATCCACACCCTTCACACACACACACACAACACACGCACACACAACGCACACACACAAACTCGTCACAGTAATCGCTCCCAGACTGCATCGCACCTGTCTGCCTGACATTGGAGCACATTTGGTTTAAAGGGCCAATATTATGCTATTATCTACCATATCTATCATATAATGTGTTATAATGTTGTATCATCAACAAAAACATACCTGGATTGATATTTTGTTTCCTTCACACATGTTGAACACACAGACTCTGCATATTTCGATTACATTTTCCTAAAATGCAGCTGTTAACATGACATGACATTATAACATGGCTTAAAGCTCACGTGAGTCACTATTGGACCTTGAAATGCACACAGGTCTGCTGGAGAAAACAAGGATTTCCATAATCTTACACTGGCACCATCAGAGAGTACTTTCAACTAGAGAGAGGTAAACAAACACGGCCCTATTACTGAACACGGTCAACGGTTCGGCTGAAACCTAAGCTAACACTGCACTTGTCTCCTACATGTGGCTACACTTGATCTTCATGTGGAGGACAATGTGATCACTGTAGCTTGGTGAAACGTAAACTACTGGAGCACAGAAATGTAGTAACCTCAAAAGTTCCAGTATATCACCGTTGTAATATTAGTTACAAAATACTAGAAAAGGTTTCAACTGTATTTCAAAAACGTTCATTATGTCTTTATTTTAACCCAAGTCATTAAGTTTTCAACTGTAGTCATCTGGACAATGTTTTAGACATGAAAACTGAAAACGACTTTTGGATGGAAGTCAAAACGTCTTGGTCTCTAAAACAGTGTCCAGATGACTGCCTTAGATTCTTTTTTCAGGAATGGGCGATATAGTGGTTCCAGTATTGGTATCGGCCGATATCAATACAGATAATGACAAATCGTTATTGCTATTATATACAATACTTTTTGTCACTGCCCCATTCTCTGTGCTCTTATTGAAAAGACTAATAAGTCAAAATGGAAATATATTTTGTTTTTATTATTATTATTATTAGTAGTAGTAGTAGCAGTAGTAGTAGTACAAAAGTGAAAGTCTAATCCCATTTTAAACCTGGTTTGGGCTTGTTATAGTATAGGTTTTTCCAATTCAGGTTAAGTTGTGCATTTAGTCCCAGTTTGGCAATGTTGTGTGAGTAAAGCGTGAACAGTAAACATGGATACACTGTTTCTGTAATTTGCCGAGAAATATACATACATGAACAAACAAAGATCAGCAAGATTCTCTATGATGTACACCAGCTAGGAAAAGGTAAACTAGCAAAAAAAACTAAAGAAAACAAACTGAAATTCAACTTGGGAACCTAAAAAGCCCAACACATGTGACCCAATACACACCAGCGCACAGTAGGATTAGTCAAACTTGGATCTTGCTCTCCACATGGCTGACACATGTGAGTTTAGCTCATCGTGCGCGCAGACAGCAGGAAGTGTGCAGTGCCGCGACCTCTGACCCCGGCAGTGTGATCCGGCTCTGTGTGAATCAGTGGGGATTCCCTGAGCTCTCTGTCCAATCAAGCACAATTACCCTCCAGAGAGCTGAAGACCACTGGAGAGGACTGAGAGAGAGCGCTTAGTTGTGAAGGGCTACTGTCAGCGCAGGCACCTGCTCTGAGCCCCCCGCGCCCTCCGACCCTCTCTCACCCTCCGCCCCCCCTTGCCCTCCGCCCCAGCCGCCATAGACGCCCTGGGGCTGTGTGATGCTAACCTTTGGGCATGTTCCTCCCTGCTCCTCAGACCCTCACACCTGCAGACAGCTGGGGGGGAACACTGGGCTCTTTCTAAGCGCCTGGTTAAGTTTCAACCTCTCCAATCTCAGACAAATTTAATAGAAATGTTTCTGACATGTGCCTGAAATGTTAACTAGAAACTGGAACTTTTTGTCTTTGGTCCTGTCAATAACTGCAATTTACTGGTCTTAGTGATGCCTCAATCTAGTTTTTTTGGCTCTTGATCAGATTTTTAATGCTTGCAATTGCAGATACTGAGTCAATACCAATCTTTAGAGATGCATCAATACCGATATCAATACTTGTCCATGGGCTGCCGATACCAAGAGGCGATACCACTGTAATTGTGCTGCACCTTATTTGACTGTTGTGCACATTAAGTTCAGCTTTAATCACATTAACTGTCACATGAACTGTGAAAATATTTAGAACTCTAAAGGTTTTTGCACTTCTCAAAGCGCAGTACTTGTGTTTACGGGAGTAGCATGCTAATGTTACTAAGTGGTGCTGGTGATTATTTGCTTGTGTATGCATTGTAACTTATTGTAATTGACAAAAAATTCGTAAACTGAATAGAGCAGGTTCAGGGCTTTTAAGAGAGGCATAGCATGTCCATATTGGTCAAAGTGTGGCTGTGGTAAAAGTAAGACTACACTCTTTAAAAGTGGCTCATTAGCAGTTAGTGAGGAGCGCAGTCTGCAAAGACGAAGCGGTGAGGTGCTTATCTAAATAAATTATATTGGAATTATACCTAACACAATTACAATGATTTCTGTAGAAATCATTTTTTATGAAGCACTTTGGTCATCTGAAGTTGTTTTAAATGTGCTTTGTAACTACACTTGAATTGAATTGAAAAAGTTACTCCCCTTTCAGAGCATTATCACAACACAATCAGTGTGCACCCCGCTTATGAAACTACTGCACATCACATCAGGGTTGTCAGGTTGCTGTGTATAGTTTTGTATCAAGCTTTTGTATAATTATGGAGAATTGTCATGTGGGACATGGGTGTCGTGGGCTTGTGGGCTGAGCATTGAACAGAATCTTACAGCTAACAGTAAGGAGGGTTCAAACATGGCTCAGGAGAAATCACTAAAATACACAAATATGCACGGATGATATCTAAAACCTCTTCAGACATGTTTTTGATGAGGGAACAACATTGTAACATGGTAGAAAGCTTAAGAAGTCTATTTTGCATAATACCCCCTCAGGAACAGGAAGAACATATTGTTGCAGTGGATGAGTGAAAAAGGACCTGGCCTGTCAAAAAGTGTTACTGGACTTGTATCTGACATGCCTGATACACTCCTTCTTCACTATTTGGGAACTTCAATGATTGAGATATGTCGAACCTAAAATGTTTGGTATCCTCTTTATGTCGGAAGTTGCCATGGGCGCCGCTATCGTTATTCGGGTTGTATTATTTTGCCTGGGGCTGCCAATCTTGACAGCAAATAAATTCTATACAGACTACAGAGCTGTTTTAAAACCTGCCAGAGAATCAGTGCAGTGTTGACTTGTTAGCCACATGAACATTGAATGTTTCACACAAATCAATCTACTTTATGTCAGATTTTAGCTGTAAAACTTTTTTCAAATTCTCCAATAAAATGAATGGGATTTCCACTTAACTGGACGCGGCACCACAAATAAAATGCGGTTTAGCAGCATTTAGAGGCAAAAGTGGGCGGGGTCGGAATTTTGTGTTGTGCTGTACTGACACAACTTTATGTAACTTGATAGATGAGTCTGAGCCTATACTCAATAAAACAGATTTTCAAAGTAACAAGTGTCTCACTTTGCTGTTGTACTTGAGAGGGAGGGTGGGAGCCTGTTGGACATAAGAGGGGGCAAAGGTTAACTGGTCTGGGGTCACTCTCACAACAGTGGCTCAGAGCGCTGTGGAGGGGGCACGACTGTCCTGTCACGCACCCTGGCTGTGTTTGGGTGCTCTGGAGGGGGGGCACATTGATACTCTGCAGTGACATCACGCTGGGGGGGGGGGGGTGTACATGTGTGTGTATGGAGGAATGTTCAATAGTTACCATGGTGATACAATGAACACGTTATCAAACTCCAAAAAAAAATCTGTTGGCTAGCTTGTGACTGTAATGTTATTTGAGAGGGACTTCGTTAGCAGCATAAATCAGCTCGCCTAAGTCAGTTCTTTATGGTCAGATTGAGTAAAAATGTATAACAAAACTTCAGACAGTGCAGTGCTGCCAGCTAGCATCACACACTCATGGAATGTTGGTGACATCAGCTGCAAATTGTCAATAGGCTCTGTCCATTATGTCTGCAACACAGTGAGGAGCTGTGCCTGGGGAGTTGTGAGGGGTCAGTGGGTTTTAGTGAGAGGTCCGGCTTGTCCACTTCACTTAGAGCTGAAGCACATGGCCACACAGACCGAGTTATTAATAGACATATCTATTTCCTGTCTCAGATTGTCTTTACCCAGACTTATTCAGCAAATTAACAGATAATCACTGACAATATGTTAAATCTAAATCTAGGTGGGTTTTAAGTACCTTGAGATGATTGAACAAAAAATCCATCGAGATACAGAGAGGCACAGCAACAACTTCTGAGTCTCACCAGTCCACAAGCCTGTGTTTAAAATGACCAGAGGTGGGCAGTAATCACTTATATTTACTCAAGTACATTTACTTAGAGGTGCAAAATGTAACTTTCTAGAGGTGGCATATCATCAGAATGATTCTATGGAAATAGAAAGTTAAAACCATACTTCGGAATATTCGCCATAGAGATATGCTTTATGCTATACTGTGGAAAAATATAACCAAAGGAATAACATTCCCATGGAAACAAGCAGGAGGAGGCTCTCCCTCAGACCAAACCAGAGTCATATTTGTGAAGATGTAAGAAGATGCCTGCTCACAGTAAGGACACATGTTTTTAGTGCAATATAAACACGACCAAATGAAAACAAAAAACAAACAAAAAATAATTTGTGGCTATGAAGTTACATACTGTGGCTTTAAATAACTAAACAAATTAAATAATACCTTTTAAAGTTTCTGATCTTAACTATGTAATTATATATTTTAAAGGATTACAGTAATGTAACAGTTGTGGTGACGCTTTTCACTGTGAGTAAGTCACAAGTGATAAAAGCTTTATGTCGATAATATGAAATGATTTGAACATTTGTGTTTCTTGTACCGCTCCTTCAGATATGATTTACGTTTTTCCAGCTTTACGTTATAAATCAGATATTATGTTCTGTCACTTTCTTGAGTAGTTATTTCCCCCACATACTTTTCTTAGACCATCACTTTGTACTACTACTTGAATAATACTATTTTGACAAAAAAAAAACAGACTAACTTTAGTATAATTTTGTAATTTTGTCTACTCTCTCCACCTCTGCCAAGACATTAAATATGTGGAGCGCACCAGATGCCAAGATTTCCCTCCATTACTACAAGTACACTCTGTGCTTTGTGACAGGACTAAATGAGGAGGTAAGTCAAATCCCAGGCAGCTCGCTCTGGTCCAAGTTGGTGGTTAGCGGTTAGCTCCAGACTGCAGTAACCCGCCAGAGGCCCAATGCACTGCAAAAAACAAACCCACCAATCTACAAAAAAAGATTTACATAGAGAGAAAGTCATTACAGTTTGAAAGGAATTGAGGTCTTAAAAACAAATAAAACAGGTTTAGACCAACAACAATGTAAAATGTGTTTCAGCCAAAGGTGTGAACCTATGGAACAGTCAAGATGAAAAAATCTAAACTTCTAAATCTAATATGATCAAAAGTATTTAAAAGAGTCAAATGTGACATATTACAGAAATATAAGTGTCAGAGTAATTGTCCAGTGTTTCTCATTCATAGAAGAGACTCCGGTGGACCCCCATAGTCTAAAATCCTCCCCCATAGTCTAAAAAGAACATGGACTAAACATTGGCATAAAAAAACACACAAAAAGTAACTACACTGTTCAAAGAAAGACAGACAGATCAGAAAAAACTGTTTCTGCCCTTGACACTTTTAGTTTCTGAATCAGTTTCAGCACTCAGGGATCACTCTTAACCCCCCTCACCACAGGTAACCAAGCTGAGGTGACAGACGCACACACACACACACCCCCACACACCCCTACACACACGCGCACACACACACACACACACACACACACACTGGTAATGATATCCTCTGCACCAAAACTCCATTATCTTTACGGGTGTCCATACAATGACCGGGCCCTGGCAATCCCCACACACCCAGCAGGCCCACAATGCACCAGCCCTGCACACGCCAGCCCCACAGCTTTAACAGCTTTAGCCTGAGTGATTGCACTAAGGGGGAGTTCATTGGCCTGGTTTGGTCCTGGTTTGGTCCTGGTTTGGTCCTAGTTTGGTCCTGGTTTGGTCCTGGTTTGGTCCTAGTTTGGTCCTGGTTTGGTCCTGGTTTGGTCTTGGTTTGGTCCTGGTTTGGTCCTGGTTTGAGCCTTGTTTAGTCCTAACGTAGACTTGGTTCAGTCCTGTCCTAGCCCTGATTTAATTGTTTTTGTTAAACACTACCTGCTCATATTGTAAAGGAAACACACCCATTTTAATCATCAAAACAGTGAATACGTCAAATGTATCACAAAATCATCAATTCTCTTTGCAGTATCAACATAGCTCGCAATATCAATACCGTATCACTAAATTATCTTTATTCACAACATATAAATGCTTTAGTGCTCTGACATTTGTGAGAAGAGCTCATAAACTCATCGTGGTGAATAATTAGGATGCTCAGAATTAACTATTTCAAATGAAGTAGATCTCACCTAGCTCTAGTTCCTAGATTTCACTGCGCTCAGCCTTCTGTTATGTACTGTTTACTTTGTGAGTTTACAAAAATATCCAGTGGTTTGGTGCTAGTTTCACAGCTCTGTGTGAGTGTTTGTGATACATATTGTTAATGAAGCCCGGAGCACCGCTGGGACTTTCATTAGCTCAAATAAGCTGCATTACCTCTCTGTAGGCAGCAACTATCAGTCGTGTGGAGAGCACTTTTGCATTCTTATTGAAAGCTTATTTTAAAGCAGATGTATTCTTCAAAATTAACTTTTCAGATTTCTTACCCATGTTATAGTTGTTTCCCTTCTAATTTACCCTCTGAAGTTGTATTTAGAGTGATTCATGCAAGTTTGATGAATCTTTAATGGCTTATTTTAAGACGCCATTTTGCTGATCAACCCCAAAGTTCACCGCCAGTGGCATACACCCACTACTCTGCATTTACTTCTTAATCGGTGATACACATAGGATTTGGTAAGCATTGCATAGTCATTTTGGTAATAAAAGAAAAAAATCTGCTGTTCGCTAGAGTGACGTGCAGCTATCCATAGGAGGGGTCGACAGCTTCATGGCTCTTTGTTGTGGTGACGTTTGTGGCGATGTCATTTTAGATCAATACTGAGGTTTAAAATTATAACATAATGATCCACAGATGTCATACCTTATAGCAATACAGTAGATACAAGCACTACAAGCATATACTGTATGTCTGCTAATGGCATGCATTATTATTTTTGTACTGTGAAAGTAATAACCAGGAAGTGATCCATCTTCAACACTGCTAGACACTAGACAATGACATTATAATACCGGGTTCACTCCGCAGTGTGCCAATATGTTCTTCAGGGGTTCTTGCACCTTCTGCTGACGCTCAGTGTTTTTTGTTTTTTTTTAGCTTTCTACCATGTTGTTCCCTCATCAAAAACACGCCTGAAGAGAGAGATTTTGTGTCATCCATGGGTGTTTCAGTAATCTCTCCCAGGCCCTATTCTTACAGTTAGATTCTGTGCAATGCTCAGTCCACAAGCCTATGTCATCCACACACAATAATTCTTCATAAATATACAAAAGCATGATACAAAACAGTACCCAGCAACATGACAAACCTGGTGCATTGTGCTGTAGTTTCATTGGCGAGATGCACGCTGATTTGTGTTGTGATAGCACTCTGAATGGGGGGTGACTTATCAAAGGGAAGGGAGACAAAAATGAAACTTTTAAAACATGTTAAGGCATAGAAATAATAAAAGGTAACATGGCGGTCTAAATATGTTAGGTGTTACCAGGTAAAACAAAATAGAAAATACAAAGACTAGGGTGTTCAAATGCCTGAATGCAGCAAATATGGTCATTTCTTTGCCAACAACGTATCTATATGTTAGTACCATGGTGACTGTAGCCATGTTGTTAATAGTTCATTTCAGAACACATCACTTGCAACTGTTGCTAACATAGTTTTTAAACAGCAAGTGACCAACTCAAATAGCAGAAAAAGAGGGGCATGCTGTTGAACGTGTTGGAACATGGAGGGGTGGACTTGGAAATGGCCAAGGTTTTTTGCATAGCTGTCAACAAAGCAAAGGGAGGATACTCTGAGGAGGAGTTATTTAAGTTGTTTTTTTCTTTGATACATATTTCTACATATCTTTCTTCATATATTTGATGTCTTCTGTGTGTTTATAAAATGTAAATAGTAATAAACATAAAAAGCATTGAATGACTTATGGCTGGTAGTGTACATCATGATTTCTACTTATGTATTAAACTTGTGTGAATGAAAAAAAAACATAACTCCAGGTATGTTTTTGATGACGAAACAACATTATAACATAGATCAGAATACAGCGTAATATGGGCCCTTTAGCTGCTGTAGGCTGCTGTAGGCTGCTGTCTCATTTATTAAAGGGGAGTGCTTTGTGCATGTGCTCCGGGCGGCTCCTGTCAGGACACGGAGCTAACACGCTAACTCATAAAACACTCTAGAAACCAAACTATTGTATTCAACCAGAAGAGAGGAGGTGAGACAGGAGAACACGGGGGCAGGACCCGGGACAAATGCACTGGGAATACCCCGCACATCAGACAGGGCGGGGGACGACCACAACATAGGGACAGAGGAGAGGAGGAGGAAGAGGAGGAGGAGTTAGAACTTGTTCTAATGAGAAACTGGCACAACACTAAAGTAAAGCTCTAGACCCGCGGCCATCACACCCATGCACTGACACTATGGTAAATGATGATGGTGGTGGTTTAGGTGAGGGACAGATGGGTCATTAAACATGTGTAGTGTGGGCGCAGTGACAACCTGCCAGGGGTCAGAATCAGGACACTTGGGTTAAGATTTCGAAAAAGAAGTGGGGAGCACTTTTACATGGATGTAAAAGTATATAAAAGAGATGTTTTTGTTGTTTGTTTTTTTAGCTTTCTATATCATGTTATAACATTATTTCCTCGTTCTCTCCAGGGCTCTATTCAAACCTGTACTCCCACATGACAATTCTCCGTAAATGTACAAACGCAAGATAATAAACTGTACGCAGCCACTACACAAGCCTGATACAATGTGCTGTTGTACCATTAGCGGGATGCACGATAGCTGATTGTGTTGTGATAGTGCTCTGAAGGGGGAGTGACTTAGTGTGGAGAGCAAAGGGAGGCGGAGACTTAGAGCACCAAAAGCGTAAAAGGGAAACATATTAATATATCGTTTCATCGAATATAGCATTTTCAAAACAATAAAAGGTAACATGGTGATCTAAATATGTTATGTGTTACCAGTTAATACTCCATAGAAGTAAAACATGCCCTCTTTAAAAGTAGAACTGGGCAGGTCGTCTTGGGAGATTCCGGGTGAATTCTTCGACTACAATATAAAGAATAGTCTGAAAATAAACAAACAAAAAACTAAGGCACTCCAACTCTGGGTTAAGGTTACAAAAGTTGAAGAAAAAAAAAAAATGTTTATAACACATTTTAGCTACACCAAGTCTTCTTCAGGGTGCATGTCGAGCTGAAATGCGTTGATGCTTTTTTAATCAAATACGTCAAAATACAGGCTTTTCTGTTTGCTTATTCTAACTGTATGTCTCCTAAGTCTTTGCAGTTAAACAGGACATATAAAAGTGTTTCTCATTCTCAGTTTATGGACAGGCCTCATGTGAAAGCTCAGAACCTCCAGAATTCACTCCCTGAGCTGCAGAGGCTGCACTAGCACTGATTCATGATTGCCTGTGGTTGCTGAGATTTATGTGGTGACCATTCAGATCAGAGACAGTCCTTTTAGGTTTAAACCAACTGGAGGCTCAATCTGCTTTCTGATTGGATAATCGTCTTGAGAACCAAAACACCAAATGATAATAATATAAACAAATGCCCTGTCATGTATAATGTTTTTGTAATTAAGAATAAATCAGCATTACAGTTCTTATCAGGAAAAGCTATGTTTGATTTGAATGTGTTTAGCTCATATCTGGGGACACAGAGGTCAAGTTTAAGAAAAAAATCACCTGTAACGAAACAAATGCTCGATAGATGAGCAATAACATCATGATAACACATTTTTAAACTCTATACAGTATATATATTTAAAAAACAAAACAAAAAAACAAAACAACACACACACCAACAACCCAAAAATAAAATCCCCAGAAAATGCCCAACCAATAAATATTGAACCCCAAAGTATATTGTTCCAGCTATCATATATTGAGCGATAAGTCAATGTAGTAATTTTCGTAACAGGTTTAACAGTGCAAGTGCATGTTTTGGGTTGATACCAGAGAACTTATCTTAGCACAGCAACATAAACTTCATACAGTTGTTCCTTCCAGCTCACTTCCATATGTTTCTGGGTGGTGTTTGTAACAGCGGGAGGGTTAACAGGGCTGCAGTGTGGAGGTAAGAGGCCAGAGCCATCTAGAGCACTGCACTCACACAGCTATGAATACCAATGTGTAACCAGAGGAGTGGAGAATACAACTGTGACCAAAACTACATATCTCCATAAAAGAGGGGGTGTTATGCTAATGTTTCGAGCTTTCTACTGTGTTACAATGTTGTTCCCTCGTCAAAAACATGCCCGAAGATGTTTTAGATGTCAGCCATGCATGTTTTAGTAATTTAGTGATCTCTCCTGTGCCCTATCCTGACTCTCTGTTAGATGTAAGATTTGTCCAATGCTCCGCCCACATGCCTACGTCACCCATTCTCCCACATGACAATTCTCCATAAATATACAAAAGCACGATACAAAATTTTTCACTACAGCTTTATAAACCTGATGCGATGTGCGGTAGTTTCATTAGCGGAAGGTGGGGCTGTGGCTTTTGACTCTGAGCATCAAAAACTAAAGTGAAACTTATAAAACATGTTAACAAGCTGTTGTAGGTGGATTTAGCATTTTTAAAAGAATAACAGAGTAAACGAAACAGGTAACATGGTAAACAAAAGCACCATCAGGAAACAGGTTTATAATAACAACAATATAGTTTGATATTTTCTAAAAGCAGGTGTATGAAAAACCAAGCTAATGTTACTAAATGTTTGGGTTTTTTTGACGAAGGAAGACTTTGCTTTAGCGTTTCTTTGTCTAAGGGGGTATCCCATAATGCTTTGCGATGTGACGTCACAATCTATTTTTGGCAAATTTGAAAAGTGCAGTTGATAGTTTGCAGCTGATGTCATTAACATTCCCTAGTGCTGTGATGCTAACTATAGTCACCGCTCTGTCTAAAGGTCGGTTAATCTCTAAGTTACACTTTGTGACAGTCACTGAAATACTGTGATGTTGTCAAATGTCAACAATAACACTGGCAGCTGTCACATTAAATTGGATTATAAGATCCTTTGCTTGAATGCATTGTTTTGATGCGGCAACAGCTAAAACAGAAGAAACTACATAGACCATAATCCTTTGCTCCATTTCAGAGCTGTTATTACTTAATTCTTAATTTTGTGGATTATGACAGTAATTATTCACAAGATATAAAAAAATAAGAATGTAGATACATACAATTTTGTACGCCTCACCAAAGTATCACAATAAGTATCATACAGTGCGATCTGGATATTGTTACATCCCTATGTGTTGTATGACTTACAAGTCATGCAACAAAGTCACCAAGTACAATTTAGTTTAAAAAGCATATAATTTAGTTTATAATGCAAGCTGTATTCGGTACTTCAGTTTAAAGACTTGAAATGACTTGAAGCTCAAAGCTTACATCTCAAGTATGTAAATCGAGTCCCAAGTCAGTTGCCTCAAAGTCCAAGTCAAGTCCAAGTCAAGTCCAAGTCCTCTTGACACTTGCAAAACAACTTGGTCCCACCTCTGCTGAATGGCAACCATTTAGCAGAGGTAAAAGTGTTGGACTTATTTTCAATTTTTTCCAGGCCTTCTATTTCCTCTCTCTCCTCTGCCTCTCTCTTCTCTTTCTCTCTTCTATTTCTGTCTGTTTCGCTTTTTGCTCACCTCTCACCTCTCACCCTTCTCTCTCCCCTCTCCCTCTCTCTTCTGTCTCTCCTTTTCTCTTCTCTCTCCCTCTTCCTCTCTCACCCCTGCCTCTCCCTTTCTCCCTCCCTTTCCCGGTGGCACAGCCTGGCTCAGCTCCAAACCCACTTTACGGCATGGTGCCACAGCTCTGTAGCTGTGTGTGCGGTGAGCCCGGCCACAGTCTGATTAAAACCATGACTTCAGATTTTCCACACACTTCCACAAACACACATACACACACAAACTACTCACATTTACAGGCTGCTGAAGAGCATCCAACTGAACCCGTCCAAACAGTATAGGTGGTTTCAGAGTCTAGATAGTGGTGATGTCATACTCCCAGACGGGGGCAAGAACCACTTTTCCCCACTGATAACACTGTACTTTGTCATGAAATATCTAAAAGATAAACCCAAATGTTGAACCTGATCACTTTGATTACTAGACCCAAGTACACGCTGTATTACAACAAATAACAGCTCTCTATCAATATCCATTTTAGCTGCCCCCATCTGTATTAAATATTATTGATCTGTCGAAGGCTGTGATGTAATCTCTGTCCATGGCTGGGTTATGGCTGGGTCTTCGTCATATCTTGCGCCTATTGGGAAGCAGTGGTTCAGTGGTAGAGCAAATGCTCATTAACCTGCGGGTTTGAGGTCAAATCTGTGCCTGTGGTGTCAGTCTGTTAGAATCCAGAAGGATCTGGAATCGGACCATCCAGCGTGACAAACCTTCGTCCTAACTTGGAAAGGTCCAACCACAGCCGATAATTTGTATCACATGCTTCTTCAATGACATCTCCTCTTGAAAATTCTCCTATGACTGAGAACAAATCTATAACTTATTTTACCTGAGATAAATAAGAGTTTAGTGGTTCTTTTGTTTCTGCAGAAATCTGCTGTTTCATACTTACTCCTAAACCGCCATGAGTAAACTACTCATAAACCTGCACAAATATAATGACAGATGATAAATGTAATGTACTAACTTCTCTCACTGCTCTGTACTAACTTCTTTCTCTTCTTTCTTTTCTTTTATTTTCTTAAACAGTGATATGTGTAAGATTCTGCAGAGTTGTGTGGTCATTTTGGTACAAATGAAAAAAAAAAAAAAATTGCATCTCGCTGGTGTAATCTGCAGCTGTCCATCGCAGGGGCCGACAGCTTCATGGCTCTTTGCTGTGATGATGTTTACTGTGACATCAGCTCCCACTGGGTACCACAGTCAGTGGTCTTGTTTCTTTTATAAGTCACTTAAAATGTTCAAATTATAACATAATGATCCATAGGTGTCATAGATTATAATTATATAGCAGACACAAGCACAATATGTCTTCTTTAAATAATATAACTCTAGACTCCTTCACAAGTGTTTAGAATTGCTATGCACATGGCGGGGACACAACAAAATAAAAACTAAATTTAATTTAAATCATAAATGATTAATTTAAAACTTAATTTTGACATTTGTAGACAGTGCAGACAAATGTTTATAAGTTTATAACAACTAATACAATCCCATACCTAACATGCAGCTCCAGTTTGTAAAGTTCACTAGCGTGTGAAGGATTTGTGGTACTATTTAAAAAAAACAATATTTTACTGTCCAGCTACTGTGGTCTGCTATAATTTTGGTTTGTTATTATCCAGTATAACGTTGCTACATATGTTACTGTTTTCAATCAAGGTTCTGATGTTACTCCTGTGTAGTCCTTTTTTTTTTTTTTTAACACTACACATAATCAGTGTAAAGAAGTGGCTTAAGTGAGTGTGACATGACCCATAGCATTCGCCTTCAGTCAAATGAAGCTCGTCGTGGCTAGCGGATATGGGGCGAATTTGGAGCTGAGTTCCATATTTGGAATTTGGATCGTGAGAAGAGTAGTAACGAAAAAGCCAATCTGGAGCAAGGCTTTTGAAGGTAATGCCCCTTCCCAGCCGCACTGCTGGTTTGGCCCCTGCCAAACCAGCAGCGGGCACCTAGCAACGCTGCCAATCAAAGCTGTTGCTAATGCTAGCGGAAGTGACTGCAGGGAAAGAAGGCACCTGATTAGTTTGATGTTAATGTTTATTTCTTTTTATTATTATTATTACTTAGCAGCATTTACGGAGAGAAGGGCTTCTATTTTTCAATAGAAAGTGAATTGGAACCAGTCCCAGTGGTGCCCTATGTCCTTTTATATATACAGTCTATGCTCTCCAACTAAAAATGCATTGTATGGAAGGGCTACCAGGCTATAGAATACAGGCAGTTTACAAGAAGAAAATAATTCAATTTTCAACTACAAGAAGCAAAAATGTGTAATAAACAGAAAAACATGCCAAATTCATTTCCCAGATTGCAAGGAGGTTATGCCATGGTCATGGTTGGCTGCTCTTGTGGCTGACTGGCTAGCACAATGAGCAGTTTGGTTTTTTGTTTTTGTTTTTTTTGTTTTCTTTCACAATTTTCATCTTACATTTTTAACTCACCATTTTGACCAACTAAGAAGTGTAGCATTTGCAGTTCAAAGGACAGACGTTCAGGACTATTGGATGGTGTGATTTGAGTTTGTTTTTTCTGTATCCATGGCGACCCTGAATGGGGCTAGCTTTGCTAACCAGTAAGCTCTGAAATGCTACAAAGGTTTTGCAACAATGCAAAAGACGTTCTACACTAAATATGACAGAAGACGTACCAGAGTGAATGGTCTGTCTCATCACCGACCAAAACAAGAGAGAGAGGGGGAGGTTTAGAAAAGGCTTTCCTGCTGTGTCTCCACAATTCACCTGGATCCCACTGGAAGCTGCTGTGAAGCTGTAAGACACAGAGTCCTGAGGGCTCCTACTCACCTCAAACTGCCTGACACTGGATCTCATGACCCTACCTGTTGAGCTGCACGGAGACTTTTGTCTGAGCTTTCTATTATTGTTGTATTTTACTGCTCAAGGTGCTTAAATTACCCCTCTTGGACAAATAAAGTGATATTGATTGATTGATTAAGTGAAATAGTGAAATAGTAAGATGGATATAGAGCTGTGGCCTCCTCCTGAGCAGCAGCAGCAGACATATTCATCTCAATGTCACTCCAGACACTACTCCGGCACTACTCCTTCAGTGTATCCTCTGTCAGAGAAACATGAGAGAGACTGGGTTTGTGTGCCAACAGTGCCCCCTGGTGGACGCCATCATCACTGCTCGGGTCACTATGTTGTGTGTGATACGGCATGAAGGGGGACTTGAACAGATCTCATAGATGCTGGAGTATCTAAGGATGCACCAATCAAGCTTTTTCACTTCCAATACAATTCTGATACTATAGCTTCAAGTATCTGCCAACTTTATAGAAGTTCAAGCATTATGAGACTTTTTGGGCCAACTACGATCAGTAAATAGTCTTATTACATCAAATTATATGCCCAAGGATATCGGATATCCACTGAACTAATATTTGGAAGCCAATATTTGATCCAGCAACTTTTTCAGTATCGGCACCGATATCTTAAACCAGTATAGGATTAGTGCATCTTTAGTTGTACCCATCGAAAACACAACTATTTTAATTTTAAACGGTTAACAGTGGTCCAAGCTCATTCGTCACTTTCTTAACGCATTCCTAATTCTTCACCACAGTGAGTTTTTTAGCAAGTTAAACAACGTTCTGTGGCCAAAGGTTCAAGGTTTCTTTATTAGTATCTGCAGGTACATGTGTTTGCAGGTAAATGCCCTCCTGCAGTCTCCCATAGTCCCAGTCTACTATAGTCCTAGCAGAAACTTTAGGTGCTCCTTAAAAGGGAGATTCCACCTGGACACCACTCCTGTTGCTGTTATCCTGCGGCTGCAGTAGTACAGCTCTGACATACTTCACCACCTGCTGCAGGGAATTTATCTCTTTCAGAGCCAGGCCACCATACCAGGCCACAATCACAAACGACAACAAAGACTCAAACGTATTGAAGTGGAGTTTGAGTGTCAGGTAGCCTGCTAGAATTCACATGCAAACATTTTGTGCACAGCTATAGAACTGCTTTTTGAACAGAATGGTCAAATAGCGTGGATAACAAAGCTTCATATAGCAACACATGGTTGTTTTAACAAGTTCCCGATCAATAATAATTTTTACAATTAAATGCAAACAGCACAGCGCAAGAAGGTCTGACAGAAGGTCTGACCCTGGAGGGTACTAGCTCCCAGAGATGGCGAACGCGGTACGGATCACTTTAGTCAAGGTGTGGCTACGCAACAAGAGAGAACGTAGACTCAGGATGGTAAAAAGCAGATATAAACATAAAATAATAATCTTTCTCTCACCAAACACGGCCCTAAGAGGACTGGGCCAGAGGAAAAGAGGCTTTAATGTACCCAACGATGAGAGATAAGTTGTAGCATTATGGTAAGCATGAGGTTACTTAGTATGAAAGTTGAATAAAACACAACTCCACGTGTTGATACATTTGATGATGAAATAAAACATAATTCTCTGTTTGGCCTCAGCCCTTTTTATACTTCAGAACTGAATGGTGTAACTTCATTTTATGGAGGTATTACCAGTTGGCAACCAGTGCTCAGCTGCATATTCACAAGTGACCCAACAGCACTGGGAAAACGACCTCCTGAACGAGCGCGCACCATTTTAATATTTCATGGACTCTGCGCCTTCTCGTCGCTCTGAGCTGTAGGCGATGAACTGTACGCACTTTTACAATGAAAACACCAAAGACACGAAGGACCACCTAGGAGCACCCCAACTGCCTTCACACACCCCCCAAAACACGCAAGAAGTGCTGGGGTCAGAATCTAAGTCGACACTGCGGCTGGAACAAAGGGGCTGTGAAACCAAAGCCGGCCCTTCTCCAGTGCACCTCAGCTGGGACACATTACTCTGATGATGGCTTCTGGATCCAGGCCTGGAGAGCAGAGGAGGTGAAGGAGGTTCTGCTGAGGACCTCACATGCTCAGGTAGTTAGGATAGAAGATCTGAAGAAGGCTGTCAGGTTGCACAGTCACAGAATTGCAGAGGAATTTGAGAAACCAACCATCTCTCTACTACTGTTGTCACGGATCACCATACTAACATTTCAAACTCGGCTTCAATGCTAAGCGAAAGGCTTGATACTCTGATTTCAATACCACAATGATAATGGAAACACAATTTTTGGACAACAGTATTTTCAACAAAAAAGGAACTGTAGATTAGATTTTATACATTTCCTGAGCATGACTAAGCTGTGTCCAGCCCCAGATATGAGGTAAGCATGTTGAAATCAAATATAGCTTTTACTGCTAACAACTGTAATGCTGATTTATTCTTAGTTGCAAAAACATTGGACATGATGGCCAAGTTGCTTATGTAATAATTTGGAGTTTTTGGTTCTTATTATTATCCAGTCAGAGAGCATTTGCCAGTTGTCAGTTCCAGTACTGAAATCCAGTTGGTTTAAACCTAAAAGGACTCTCTCTGATCTGAATGGTCACTACTTAAACTCCAACATCTTTTTATTGTCCAAGAATCAGAAAGTGTGTATTAGCATGCTCGTTGTTGTTAGCTTTGTAGTTAAGGCAATACTGCACAATGGTCTCTAAAAGTTGTGAAAAGGGCTTAGAAACTCATCACGCTGAAATATTAGGATTAGGATGTTCAGAATGCATGAAGTGAGTAAGAAACAACTTAGGACGACTGCAAATGGTCTAAAATTAAATAGTTTTGTTTGTCATGTTTTTAACACAAAAAAATTAGGTACAGTATCCTAACCTGACATATAGAGTTCATTTAGAAAGTTTAAAGGGACAAGAATGGAGAAGAAAGAAAATAAAATCTGCGATCATTACAACAACATTACAAAACACTTTTTAGTAAAAGTCCAAAAAATTCAGGGATGTTGTCTCCTTTTCCTGAGCAGTTAAATAAAACCCAACAGTCGTCTGCCTTGTCTGTGTCAAACCTTAAACTACACACCACAGAGCTCCATGTTTTTGTAGCTGTGGGAACTGGCTGGAAACACAAACACTGTCCCACCAAAAGAGGAGCTGGTGGCCCTGTCAATGCCAGTGTCTCTCTCCCCTCCCTCTTCTCTCTCTCTCCCTTACGTCCTCTTTCTCCCCTCCCTCCTCTTTTTCTTCTCTCTCTCCTTTACCTCATCTCTCTTCCCCTTTCTCTTCCCTTTCTCCTCCTGTTTTCCCCTCTCTCCTCCTCTCTCCCTTTAGCGTCTTTCCTCTCTCTCATTTCTTCTCCAGCCTCTCTCTGCCTTTTTTCTCTCTTGTCTCTCCACTTTTTCTCCACCACCACTACAATCTACTCTCATCACTCCTTTCTACTCTCATCTTTCTCTTCCTCATGTTACTCCTCTCTCCATCCTTCTCTTCTCTCCTCTCCCTCCTAACCTTTATCATCTCCTCTCTCCACTCCCTCCTCTCTTTCCATCTCTCCTTTCTCTTTCTTTCTCCTCTCCTCTCTCTATCCATCCTTCTCTTTCCTCTCTTTCCTGTCTCTCTTCCTCTCCCTCTACTCTCTCCTTTCGCTACTGTCTCCCTCTATTTTCACTTCTCTCCTCTTCCCACTCCTTCCTTTCCTGTCCCCTCTCTTCTCTCTCATCTGCCCTCCCTGTTTTCACCTCTCTCTTCTCTCACCTCTCCTTCTTCTTCTTCCACCCCCCTCTCCTCCTCCTCTCTCATCTTCTCCCCCTCTCCTCCTCCTCTCTCCTGTGCTTGTGTCTGTGATAGTGTGTGACTTGACCCTGGCCCTGATCCAGAGGCTCTTCCACATGTGGCCCGTGCACACTCTCACACAGGTTTCATTTACGTGTCTTACAGGGACATCCCATTGACTTTCATTTCATATAAACTGATTTTAACCTTAACTATAGTCACTATGGCCTGATGTTCACCTAAACCCTTACCTTAACCTTTTTATCTCATAACTGGACTTATGTGGTTGATCTAACAACTGTATTTATTCCATGAAGTCCCCATAAGGGAGACAGGTCTCCATGATGTGAGTCTCCACACTGTGATAAATACAGACCCATCACATTCCTGCTCACAGCACTCCTTTTTCTGTTTTTCTGTGAATGCATCAGCAGACCATCGGGGAGATCCAGCTCACAGCCGAGGGGAGACCCAGCTCATACACCAAAGGAGCTCATACTTACTTATATCGGCATCAATACTGAAAGAACTGCTGGATCAGCCATTAGTTCAGCCGATATCCTGGTTGGGCATATATATTGATGTAATATATTTACTGGTTGCAGTTGACCCAGAAAGTCATCCAATGTTTGAACTTTTATTTACACAAAGTTGTTTATTACTTACCAGAGAGATAAATCACAGTTTTGTCAGTTTTGTGTTTATTTTTGTAAAGTAAATAAATGTTTTTGTCAGTCTCTGCACTGGTATCAGTTAAAATTGGATATCGGCAGATACTTAAGCCTATAGTATCGGAATCGGTATCATAACTAAAAAAGCTGGATCCCTACTCACACCGCCAGAGGAGACCCGGCTCATACCCCAGAGGAGACCCGGCTCATACCCCAGAGGAGACCCGGCTCATACCCCAGAGGAGACCCGGCTCATACCCCACAGTAGACCCAGCTCATACACTAGAGGAGCGAGCTCCAGTTCATACCACAGTGGAGCTCATACTGTGGAAGAGACACAGCTCATACTCCAGAGGAGACCCTGACTCAGTTTACTTATCACTGTTTGAGTGCTCTAGATTAGAGCCTTGGAATGAGGCCACTCACAGTTGAGCAGGTCCAGTATGAGGAAGGCCTGTGAATGCTGCGCTATCAGAGCCATGTGTGCCTCACAATTTGACAGCAGACTGAGTCTGGTGATGTTTTATGGTCTTAAAAATCTATGACATAACTAAATGGGCAAATTCAAATGGAGCATTTCAGAGAAGATGATTTTGGATTAATGAAACAACATACAACTCCATGTTTTTGATGAGGGAACAACAATATAAAATTGTTAAATCAACAATTCACTTTTGCACAATATGTGTCCTTTAATGCCATACTCTGAAACATTTAAGGCAAAGCAATGGCATCTCCATGAGAACAAGCAGGTCCACCAGACAAGTCCATGATGCTTCTTTAGGGTAATCCCTCCATCTCTCCACATCATTCTCTCCCTTCATCTTAAGTCTTACCTCCTCGAGCACCAAACTTTATCCATGCAACAAAACTAATCAGTGGACCTCACTCATTTGTATAACTCCCCGCTCGTTGAATATACCAAAATCATTTATGAGCAGCTCTATGAAGCTACTGTTTTTCGTTATATACTGAATTACACAACACAATGCCGAGCACAGTTCTGTCCTCTACAGTCCATTCACAGCCAATAAAAACCTGCATCTTATCCCAACAATCCTCCTGCTGTTGACCTCACAATGGACACTACACTTTACTGACCAGACAGGAAGAAGGACGCGATGATATTAAGCAAGTAAATGAGAGTCACACACACGATGCATGGGACAGAGGGGAGGAATACAACCTACAACCCAATAAAGACACACACACAAGCAGACAGAGGGGGCAAGCTGGGGAGTGGGCGAGAAGGTCAAAAAGTCAACACTTGATTGAATATATTAATATGAGCCATAAACATAACTGCAGTAAACGTGTATTGGTTTCATATGACATGGTACAATGGAGAATTAATAGCTTGGTGCAGGGATGTATTTTAAAGAGGGGATATTCCACTTGTATGGGGTATTAACTGCTAACACATAACATATTTAGATAACCTTTTATTATTTTGTAATGCTATATTGGCTAAAAACAAAGTATCAACTTCCTGAGCACATTTTTCATGCTCTGGGCACATCCTGCTACTGAAGAATGCAGACGTTATCCAGTGCTGGAAAATCATTCTAGTTACGATTTTTGTGTAAGTAAAAGACTTTTAAACCATTTTTACATTTTTGTTAGGGGCATGTCTGGGGGAAGAAACCAAAGGAATTCTTTCTGTGAACGCTGTTGGAACTAGTAAGAAGAAATGAATGAGTTACAAGCACGGATCACCACAACTACCACAACCACCTCCACCAGCAAAGGATTCAACAGCACCTCCACCACTCCTAGAGAACAAGTCAGTAGCATCAGCACCTCCACCTCTCCTAGAGTTGATTGATTGATTGAGTAAGAGCCAGTAGCACCACCACCTCCACCTCCCTCAGAGCCCGAGTCAATAGCACCTCCACCTTCCCCAAAGAATGATTCAGCACCACCACCACCTTCCAGCAAAGGATTCATCACTTCCCTCAGGACCCTGGTCACAGGTGTTGGACCTGCCTATCACAGCCCCAGCAGTGGCTTCAGACCCAGCCACAAACTCATCACCTTCAACTAAATTTTTAAATATTTTATCTACACAATAATCAGAATATGTAAAGACAAAAGAACGCAGACACAAGACAAGAAGGACATTTATGAAATGGGACGTGGTCATAAAAGATCCCAAAATTGATGAACACCAGTACCGGTGTACCGGTAGTTTGTTTTATAGTTATAAGTGAACATATATCACAAAATTTAAAATAATTATTTAAAATATTCAACACTAATTTGATAAAAGACCAATACATATGAAAACAGCACATTAGGCACTGCACACATCACTGGTTGGTACCTCCCTGTCTGCTCATTTGTTTGGGTGATGTGTCTGTAAATATCACCGGAGAAGAGGGGTGGTGTTTGGGAGCCAATGGTACCACTTTACATACAGCTGGCCAGGTGGCCGTGCACTGGCCACTGCGCTCATCCATTTATGTGTTGTAAGATCAAGTGGACCATCCCAAAGTTGCCATCCAGATCCACAGCTTAAAACAGAACAACCATGCATCCAACTGCAACTGTGCTGGTAACCACCATGGAAGACATCAGCTTCTTTTGGAGAAATGTGAAGCAAAGTTGCGCCTGCGTTCTTTTTGAGAGAGTGTGTGTCTGACCACACTCCAGGACCTGAATGCCTTTTAGAGAGGACATGTGTCACCAAGAATATTAACACCAGGATCTGGACGGATGCTGTTAGTAACTTTGGGGTGGTGTGTCCACCTGCCCTTACGAGCACATCCTAGGGCTGGAGCATGTGTCAGTTGTGCGTAAAATAAACCACTGGCCTCTGAACACCACCACTCTTCAGACACTTCATCCAAGCCAGCAGGTGGAGAGAGTCCTCTGGGTCCATGTTTACCTACTGGCGTGTGGTAGGCGGGAGATAGGGCCAAGCTTTCCTATGTTTAGCTGCTTTGACTGTGGTGAATTTGGTGCTTTTTATGATGATATGGTTTCATAAGATGAAAAACAGTTTGGTGTTGGTTTGTTTTGTATAATTTGATTATCGAGAAGATAGGGAAAAAAAATATATTTTGAAATTTATTTTTTGAATTTTATTATGAATAATAGAAAAATGCACTGTATTTTATCATTTGTTTTAGTATTTTAAAATAAATAACAACCCATTATTTGATATGTAACTGTCGTTTCTGCATAGAAATACCAAATACCCATGAGTACACTGACCCTAGTTCCATCCCTCAGAACAAATGGCGCATCCAGTTACAGTGGTCCTTTACTGACCTCTTGTGGCTGGTTTGCACAAACGTTTCAACAAAAGTCAACATTGCAGGTTTATCCTCAATTAGGGTTGGATGATTCCCATTAGATTGGTTATTTTTGTTTTAATAATAAGATTCAAGTTCACATTTTAAACTCATTGAGAAGAATCACATTTCATGCTTGTACAGATCTAAACTACAGGGTTAACAGTGTTTATGTAGAATAAGACAGGATATTTTGTTGTTAATGGAGGAAATAATGGCACTTCAAAAACTGAAGCCTTTGCGATTTGCTAATTATGTCTATTTAAATGAAACACATTACCATCTCACCGTAATATAATATAAAGAATAGTGACCATTCAGATCACTATGATCTGAATGGTCATTACCTAAACCCCAGCACCTGCAGCCAGTCATGAATTAGTGCTAGTGCAGCCTCTGCAGCTCAGTGAGGGAACTCGGAGGTTCTGAGCTTTCACATGAGGCCTGTCCATATACTGAGAATAAGAAACCCTTGTATGTGTCCTCTGCAGGTTAAGGCACTGGGAACCCAGGTTTAGTTGTAATTGTAATTCATTTTTTAAACAGTCAGAGCGGAGGCTACATTCAGGTCATTTAAATCTCCAGTCTATTGTACATTCCTATGAATAACTTAGTATAGTTCATTTACATATCTGCATCATAATACATGTGCATGTGCTGTAGAACACGGCTCTATTCTAGGCTCTGTCAGGACAGAACATGGGGGGAGTGAGGCGGGTCACATATAACACATGTATGTGTGTGTGTGTGTGGGGGGGGGGGGGGGGGGGGGGGGGACCGGCTATTATAATGACAGGAAAGAAGAAGTCCTGCCCCTTGTGGTCACATGGCTGCCAGCTGCACAGAGGGGGCGAGGGGCGGGTGACACATGGGAGGTGGAGATAGGAGCATATGTCCTCTATGAGCTAATATTGGACCTTTAACACACAACACACCAGCAAATACAGCACAAACTAACTCAGCTGACAGCACTATTCACTGCACTATTGTTATGTAGTTAGCAGTGTTCATTTGACCAAGTTGCTTAAAGGGAAGAATTAGACATCTGTGGAGTATTAACTGCTAACATATTTAGATCATGTTACATTTAATAGTTTTAAAAATGCTATATTTGCAAAAAACAAAGTATTAGCAGGTTCAATAAGTTACCTTTTAGATGCTCTGAGCCTCTTTGCTCTCCTCACTAACACCCTCCCCCTTCAGAGCACTATCACAGCACATCAGTGTGCATCTCACTAATGAAACTGCACATTGCATGAAGTTATCGCGTACAGTTTTGTATCATTCTTTTGTATATTTATGACAAAAGGCCATCCAGAGGCATGGACGATGTAGGCTTGTGGGCGGAGCATTGGACAGAATTGTACAGCTAACTGTAAGGAGAGTTTGAATAGGGCCCGGGAAAGATCGCTAGATTTAGTTAAACACGCAAACCTCTTCAGGCATGTTTTTGAAGGACGAATGATATAACCTAATAGAAAGCTCTAAACATTATATTTTTGCATAATATGCCCTTTTTAACATTCCCTACATGTTCAAATGCATAGAACTCTGAGTGGGTGCTGGTACTGGTGGACGTGGGTGCTGGTGGTTGTGAGTGTTGGCGGACATGGGTGTACCTTCATGGGGCAGTGTGCTGAGGGGCGTCTGTGTCTCCTTGCTGTAGGAAACTAGCTCTTTGGGCTGAAAGTCCACCTGAGTGATCCTGGATGGCCCCAGCCTCTGCAGCTTACGCCTGCCAGGAGAAACACATGAGATTTATTACTTAGATGCATGCACTAGTTATCAATCTCTGCTATTAAACCTAGTATTAGTAGTAGTAGTAGTAGTAGTAGTAGTAGAAGATAGAGTAGCAGTAGTAGTAATGATTTGCATGTATGGTAGTTTATATTCAAACATTATTCCAGAAACAGTAACACTGGGTAGAGAGTAGAGGAGGACAGAGGAAAAAAGAGAAGGAAATGTAGAAGACAAGAGGAGGAGAGAGAAAAGGGGAGGAGGATAGAGAAGAAAAAAGAAAAGAAGAGGAGAGAGGAAAGAAGAGAAGGAGAGGAGGATAGAGAGGATGTTAAGAAAGAAGAGGAAGAGAGAGGACAGAGGAGAGGGAGAAAGGAAAGACAAGCAAAGGGGAGGAGGAATTAAAGAAGAGGAGCAGAGGCAAGGAAAGAAGAAGCAGAGAGAGAACTGTAGAAGAGAGGAGGAGTACCCGAGCTCAGAGTCGGCATGGAGCTGGAGGACTGAGGGGTCTGTGTCCCACTGCAGTGTCCTGTGCACACCAACAGAGGGGGTGAGAGAGCACATGCAGGTTACACATGTAAAGGACGGTATTACAAACACACAATTTCAACAAATACCAGGTCCTGACAGGCCACGTTTTGGGGGTGATTAAAACATCAATATTTAGTGTATTTGTATGCTTGCTGTGGTTAATACACTCTGGAAAAGATCTAACCATTCAATTGTGGGAATTCCAAAGCATAAGACATATAAGGACAGTTTATCAGTCAGGTCCTATTTGTCAAAACAACTAAATCCTAGGATAGTATTTTGAACTCAAATCCCTTTAAATAATGTACATCTTAGAACAGTGGTTCCCAACCTGCATGAACCGGAGACTTGCCAGGGCCCTTAGTCTAAAACCAAGGCCCTCACAAATACATCACAAATGATTGCTCACAGGCCTGGGATCCAGAATATACACTTCAATACTTTATGAAGATATGAGTCAGGTCCAGGTGAATCTGCAGGTTTTCAGATGGGCATGATTGACAAGTGGATTAGCCAATCAAGTATGGCCCATCGTTATAAATTTTTTATTTATTTATTTATTTTACCTTTATTTTACCAGGCAAAACATTAAGAACAAATTCTTATTTACAATGATGGCCTGGGCATGCCAGAGCAGCCAAGGGAAGGGGAGTTAACACAATTAGACTCACATCATTTTAAAGTAAAGGAAATAAATAAATAAATAAATAAATAAATAAAGGAAAAAAAAATCACAAGGGGCTGAAAAACACAGTGGATTTCTGCAGAATCAATAAGCAAAGCACTACTGTTTAGCTGAGGTGAAAGAAATGTAATTTTATTTGTAAATCGTAGGTGATCAATGAGCTCCTTTGCTCCACATGTGTCACTGAAATAAACATCTGATTGCACGATCATGTTTGGTTTGGCTTGAGACGTGACAGAGGAACTGGGGACCAGACTAATATCAATCTGTATTAAAAAAAAAAGAAAAACAGAGAGATATCATTCTGGATTTGCCGGGCAACTAACAGACATGTATTTAATCCAGTGACTGTTGTGTTTACGTCTCTATATAAACAGGTTGCGAACCACTGTCCTAGGACATGGATCATGGTAGCACATGGGCATGAGTGTGTGGAGGACTCACCTGGAGCTCGGAGCTGATGCCTGGTGCCTGAACCTAAACATACACACACACATACATGGACAAAAGCACAGATGGAGGAGCTCAGAGGAACATGCCATGGACCAGTTGGATCTGGGACACTCAGAACTCTCTTATGTTGATCCAATAAACCGCAGGTTAATGGTAAGACTCTGCAGAGCCTTCATCATGGTACTGAGATTAAGTACAATGACACATGTGTTTCCATGAGATGTTGTGTTATTACTAGGGCTGTAGTCAACAAATCATTTCATTTAGATTATAATTATTTACATGGGATAATAGCAGAAAGGAGAAGTGAGTGAGTGAGATTTGGTATTTTTTGGTATTTAGCTGAAAAAATGCAAATTAAACTCATGATTCACAAGTTTAATCTTTCTTTATATAAATACATGCATAAACAGTTGTTTTTGCGTGAACTCTTGAGGAGGTGTAGTCTTGTGAGAACAGTTTGGGTCAGATACACAGAGATATGTAATAGTTTTAGGAGCCATGACCACTTTTCAGTATAAACTCAAATCTAATGCAGGATGTTACTAAAATGAATCATGAATACAATCTTTTCGTCCATTTTACTTTCCAAAAACAGCAAATGCCTGTAAAAAAAAAAAAAAAAAAAAAAAGAGAGAGAGAGAGAGAGAGAGAACGTTGTGTTGTTGTGATATATTAATTTAACTTACAAAACGTTTAGAGTGTCCCAGTTCTAGCCTGGTGTTAGTAACCATATGACTGACCACACACTCCTAAAGCCGTGTGAGCTGAGAAGAGGAGCCTGATGACCACAGACTGCACTGACAGAAACACTGGTCTGGTTTTAATTGGTTACATAAGCTCTGAAGAAAACAACATTAATGAGAAATACTTTATGGAAAAATGTTCTACAGGTTAAAAGCACATAAATAAGCTATCTTTTAAAAGGGGATATTATACAACTTTTTGGAGCTTTCTAACATGTTACAATGTTGTTTGCGTGATCAAGTGATCTCTCCCAGGCCCTATTCAAACCTTCCTTATGGTTAGCAGTACGATCCTGTACAAGACCCACAAACATACGTTACCCATGCTCCCACACAGCAATTTTTTAAAAGTATTTAAAAGTAGGATACAAAACAATACACTACAACTTCATAAACCTGATGTGATACGCAGTAGTTTCATAAAGTATCTGACAGACCTGTGTCACTCTTTACCAGAAAATCTGTGCCTTGAAATAAGATGTAATATTTTTAATCCAAATGAGAGACATCTTTTTAATACTGCTTATGAATAATGAATGGGAAGCTACACATGAATTAATATATTTTAACTGTGTGTGCGCATGAAAAGTGCTCTACAAATAAAATTGAGTTGACTTGACTTTTATTAGCAGGATGCACACTGACTGTAATAATACTCTGGAGGGAAAGTGACTTAAACATGTAAATACATTTTCAGCGAATATAGCGTTTTCCAAATAATAAAAGGTAACATGGTGATCTAAATATAATATGTGTGCAATTAATACCAACCTTCTGAAATTCATTGCGAACCATAGTGAAGAACAATAAGAGGTCCTTAGGATATTTTTTCATGCCAATAAGGGGTTCACAGCCTCAAAAAGCTTGAGAGCAAAGTATTCTTTCCAACACTGCATTACACTGCATGCTAAAGTGATGTTAAGTTATGTTATGTCATGTTACTGCTGGTATGATGAGTGGGCGTGTCCTCACCTTCCCGCGGCCCCTCCCTCTGCAGAGTCCTGACTTCCTGTCTCACTGGGCGTGCTCAGTGACTTGGATGGAGACATGGGGGTGGGCACTGGACACAGACACAACTCAGCTTAGATAAAAAAAAGCATATACTTACACCTAATGTTTTCTTTTTACTTGTAAAGTCCATTCTTGATTTGTTAGAAATTCTCAAGTTTACATAATTCTAGTATTTTAAAGATGCACTATGCAACTTTTCTGGAGGCAGTCTGCCACCTGCTTGTCTCCCTAAAGTTGTTATTGTTTTGTCTTGAATGTTCCTCATTACAGCTTAAATATATCTATCACTATGGAGACAACCAAGTTACAGGTCAGATCTGTGCAGATGATACCCCACACATGGCAAAAATGCATGTTTGTCACAGTATTTTTAAGAAACCAGCAACTGAATATTTTTTTTTAGCTTAATGCCATAATGTGGAACATACCTGGCAAAGCAATAACGTCTCCATCAACAAAAGCAGGTGAAACACATACTGTACCTTTAAATATAGTCTTTGGATTGTATATACATGGACTGTATAAATTAGCCAAAATGTATTTAGTTTATTGCACTAAAATAAATAATTTTAAAAATGTGAATTATCAATATGAGGAAAAATAATAGTTTGCTCGTTTCCTCAGCTCTATTATTAGTGCCTATGATGTGTTTGAATTGATTTGAAATGAATGGGAACGGTACAGCAATGTGTGTGTGTGCGCGCATGTGGGTGTGTGTGTGTGTGTGTGTGGGCGTGTGCGTGTGTGAGTGTGTGTACCTAGAGAAGGCTCGGGGGAGATGCCAATACTTTGCAGCAATGCCTCCGTCTCTCTCCTCTTCCTGTCCAGATCTGAGTCCTCAGCTGTGGTCTCAGGCTTCTGCTGGCTCTCAGTCTGCACACACACACACACACCCACACACACACCCCCACACGTGTGCGCGCACACACACACACACACAAACAAACAACTTCTTAGTTTGCTTTAACCCTTAACTTTGTGCTTTTGGGAAGAGTTTTCATTGTTTCCCTTCTCATTTACCCTGTTGAATTTGTATTTACAGTGAGTCAAGCATGTTTGAGTTTCAAAACATTATTGCTCTAATCTGTCCTCTGTTTTCACTGCTACTGCTATGAATTTTGTGATTTAAAATGTCCAGATTATAACATAATGATCCACAGGTGTCATAGATTATAGATCAGGTATCATGATGTCTTCCAGGTTAAGTTTAGACCTCAGAAGCTAAGCAAGTTTACTATCACCAAGTGGGGAATGAATGAATAATGCGACAAATTGCAAGGGGACTCTGGAAAAGAGCTAATTAAGACTAATGACTAGTGAATTGAAAATAGATAATAGTAACTTTATGTAAATGTGGTGTTTGGACCTGACCTTCCTCCCCTCCTTCTTCTTCCTCTCCTCCTCCTTCCTCTTCTTCTCCTCGCGGATTTGAGCCAAACGCTGCTTCTTCCTCTCCAGCTCCGCCTTCAGGTCACTTTTGTCCGACATGTTTGCCACTGAAAAATAATCAAATATATATAAATTGCAATTTCAATGGATGCAATTAGCAGACCACAAGTTTTTCAGTACCATAATTTCCTCCACAATATATTGCCCATATTATGCCATTTTCTGATCTATGTTATAATGTTGTTTCCTCATCAAAAACAGACCTGGAGTTGTGTTTTGTTTCATTGTGTTTGACACACAAACTCTGCATATTTAGGCCGTGTTCTTTGAAATAAAAAACACTCTGTTCCCCCTTGTGATGTCATGTAGTAATACAGGAAGTGCTCCACTGTGTTTTTAAACTCCAAACACATTCACTAGAATCATTTGAATAATTTCAGCCCTGGAATTGCCAATCTCTACTGAACTAAATGTAAAACTACCAAAACGTGACATCACAAGGTGGAACAGAGCTTTTTCAGCTTTTGAGATGTAGACAGACTAATAAACTAATACATAAATTCATTACTAACTTAGCTTCCTTTGTTAGGAATCAAACTGTTTCAAATCATCAGTGCTCAGCTCTGGTCTTTTTAATGGAGAGGGGAGATCCACAGCCAATCGTCAGTGAAATCAGACTATTTTTTATTAAACATTTTGGCCAAACTTTTACTAAAATAAAAGCATGTTTTTTTCATTTTGGTTTTGTTTATTGCACTAAATAAATAAATAAAAATAGTAATAAAATAGTAATTGTAATATCGTGCACACCTGTTTAGGGTCAGACTCAGTTCTTTTATCCACTGCAGGCTTAAACACACGGCTTTGTACAGGCACATTTTGCTCCTTGCTCTTCTTCTTTTACCGTATATTAATGTTTTGTTGTTGTTTTTTCTTACATGCTGTAGACATGAGCTGGACTAAACCAAGCATGCATGTTTACAAGAACGATGCCACTACCACAATAACCTGAGTGTGCAGCTAGCTATAGCATGTGTCCAGTGTTTAAACATCTCCAGCACATATGACACACAGACTAGAGCTTCATGTCGTACTCAGACACCTCCTCACCTCGCGTAGATCCGCTGTGTCACGGTAAAGATGCTGTCTCACTGCTGCTCCAGCCCCAGCCCTCCGCACATCCTCCTCCTCCCCGGGTGTGCCGCCTGCGCTCGGTCCGGCTCTCTGCACTCCAAGCCCGGTGTGTGAGTCTGCCTTCTGCCCGGCTCTCAGCGCTCCTCTCCGGGCGTGTCTGGGCTCTGTGCTCCGCCGTGTGCTGATGGATCACAGCTGCACGTCCACATCAGCGCTCCTGAGCCGGAGGATGCAGCCGGATGAGAGAGGAAATCCCGCCTCTCATCCACTCATGAGTCAGTCCTCCTCACGCAGCTCCTCACGCAGCTCCTCACGCAGCTCCTCACGCAGCGCGGAGTCTGAGAGCGGCAACAGTGACCTCTGGTGGACACACGTGTAACTGCGGACGATGAGGAATGAAAACTGTTCTGCTTTGAAAAGTTTAGAGTAAAATGAATGAAAGATGACAAATAATCTGCCAACTGAGCTACTCTCCCCCAGTAGTAGTAGTAGTGGTAGTAGTAATAGTAGTAGTAGTAGTAGTAGTAGTAGTAGTAGTAGTAGTAGTAGTAGTAGTAGTAGTAGTACACCAGGACAGCGGTTGCTACAATAATATCTTAACACGAGCAGATATGGAGAGACTGAATAATGCACTCTAAAGCACTTGTCTAGAAACATGCTGTATAAATCCAGTGCATTATTGTTAGTTAGAATGCAGTAGTGGCAGTATGCATTAATAGCAGCAGTAAAACTACTACAACTAGTCCTACTGCTACTAGTAAAGTATGCAGTAGGAGCAGTAGTGCACAGTAGTAACAGTATGCAGTACTAGCAGTAGTAGACAGTAGTAACAGTGTGCAGTACTAGCAGTAGTGTACAGTAGGCAGTGGTAGCATAGGTGTACAATAGTATGCAGTAAAAGCAGTAGTGTGCAGTAGTAACAGTATGCAGTAGTAGCAGTAGTGTACAGTAATAACAGTATGCAGTACTAGCAGTAGTAGACAGTAGTAACAGTGTGCAGTACTAGCAGTAGTAGACAGTAGTAACAGTGTGCAGTACTAGCAGTAGTAGACAGTAGTAACAGTGTGCAGTACTAGCAGTAGTGTACAGTAGGCAATGGTAGCATAGGTGTACAATAGTATGCAGTATGCAGTAAAAGCAGTAGTGTGCAGTAGTAACAGTATGCAGTAGTAGCAGTAGTGTACAGTAATAACAGACTGCAGTTGTAGCAGCAGTGTGTATTAGTAGTAGTATGCAGTAGGAGCAATAGTGTGTAGTGCCAGCGAAGCAAGAACTGCAGAGAAAATCTGCTGAACTAGTAGTGTTTTATAATAGTATGTAATAGCAGTATTAGTGTGCACATGTAGTAGTATAATAGTAATATGCCGTAGAACTATTTTTTGTAGCACCAGAAAAAAAATTAGTAAATTAAATAAATAATTAAATAAATAATTAAACACCTGAATACACACACATTTCAATCACACACCTTTTATGCTATGAAAATAAAATGATTGGACGTAAATAAATGGGCTTTTTTGCAGAGGTGGGTAGTGTTCAGTTACATTTACTCAGTTTACTTGAGTAACTTTTGAAAGAAGCTGTACTTTTCAGAGTACTTTGATAGCTGGATATTTTTACTTCTACTTTATTTATTTATTTATTTTATTTTATTATTATTTTTAAGTAACAGTACTCTTACATGAACAAAAGTAAAAGTAATAGTAAGTGGTTCTTATTTGAGTAGTCATTTTCCCTTAAACTTTTTTTTTACCTCTACTTGAGTAATTTCTTAGACCACTACTTTGTTCTTCTACTTGAATAATATTAGTTTGAAGTTACGTTATATCGCGATATATTGATGTATCAATATTTTTGCACAACAACATTATAGTGAAGTATAGCCATAGTTGGAGCACGTGAAAGCGGGACATGACGTGCCCAAAGCGAATCACAAAGTCAGATACTTCATACATGTAACGACAGTACACGCCTGATGCCTCCAGTTGCAGTCGCGTTAATCCTGGTCTAATGTTGACTTTATCACTGAGATAACAGAACAGTCACTTGAGGCATGAAAAAAGTTCCACCCTAAAATAAAAAAGGGAAAAAAAGAAAAAAAAAATCACTGGATGGCAGCCTCTGATTGGCTGCGCCCTGTTCCTCTCCTCCTTGTCTCCGCCCCATAACAATTCACTCGGAACACAATGTTTAGAATCTCAACTCCATCAACATGCCTTGAGTCTACACGGGACATGGGGACTTTAGGCGCACGGGACATGGCCTGGTGAGGGTTAGGAGTGCGTAAAAAGCGCCGACAAAGTGGATAAAGCTACGTCTGGCTGTGCGTAAAAATGAAGTTCGCTCAGTTTCTGCTGAAGAATGGCTCGGCGGCGGGGATACCCAAACTCGTGGAGCGTTTCGCCAAGTTCTCGCCGTCTCCTCTGTCCATGAAGCAGTTTATTGATTTCGGTGAGTCCCGCTCAGACCGCCCGGGTCCGCTTGGCTTTTGTCCCGGGGTAAGATGCTGTTGTGCGGTCACATGGCGCACGCACAGATCACGTTCTTTTCATTTATGTAAGACCAATAGGTACTTTTCTAGGGTTGTACTGACATTGTATGGGTGTATAAAGCTCATATTACTGTAGCCCTACTTCTTAATAGCATATACTGTTTATCCTATTGAGAGGGTAGAGTAATCCGATTTTCTTAGATAGATAAATGTAGCATTTTGTAAGAGATCAAGTAAAAATTAGTGTAGTGTAAGTTAGCCTACTATACTACAGCATTCCTACTTTTACTACATAGACTAATATATGCCCATGAACCACTATAGAACCTACCTGGACAACTGAGGGATTACACACATACAAGGCCACATGGGAATATAAAACAAAGTACTATAATTGAATGTTGAAAATCACATTCGACTGAAAGACTATTTTTAATTATCATTGTGATATCAGAATCAGTATTGAGTATGGAGTCTATTCTTTAGTGTCAAAATCAAGCTTGAAATTTTAGTATCGTGACATAATTACTACTACTACTACTACTACTACTACTACTACTACTACTACTACTAGTACCACTACTACTTTTACCAAGCCACTACCTCCACTCCTACAACTATTGTACTATCTGTTACTTGTACTCTTTGATATATCATTTGCAGTAACATTGTAATAAGCTGTAGCTCCTCCCTCACTGCAGACGCCAGCCTAGCCACAGAGCACAGGGTCAAAGGTCACGAGAAAGTTCTTTGTTACATGTGACCAGTGCTGTGTTTTCAGCTGGTTGTGGCTCAGTGATCAGAACACTGGCCCACCAACTAAAAGTTCAGAGGTTCTATCCCAGCTCATATCAGTGCATATTGTTGTGGTGTTCTTTGGCAAGACACAGAGGTGGGCAGAGTAGCCAAAGATTGTACTCAAGTAAGAGTAACGTCACTTCAAAATAATATTACTCAAGTAGAAGTATGAAGTAATTGTCCAAGAAATTACTCAAGTAAGAGCAAAAAAGTATTTGGAAAAACTACTTCTCAAGTAAGAGTAATTTATAGAGTTAGGGTTAGGGTAACTACTAAACTAAACTACTAAAATACTGCATTTTCAAAAATGAGGCAAACTAAATCATATCTTAAGGAGCTGCTAGAAACACAATGTTCAAATCATTTCACATTATAACCCCAATTCCAATGAAATTGGGACGCTGTGTAAAACAAAAAAAAATACAGAATACAATGATTTGCAAATCCTTTTCAACCTATATTGAACTGAATAAACTCCAAAGATATGATATTTAATGTTCAAACTGATAAACATTTTTGTTTTTATGCAAATATTCACTCATTTTCATTTTGATGTCTGCAACATGTTCCAATAAAGCTGTGACAGGGGCATGTTTACCACTGTGTTACATCACGTTTCCTTTTAACAACAATCAATAAGCATTTGGCAACTGAGGACACTAATTGTTGAAGCTTTGCAGGAGGAATCCTTTCCCATTCTTGCTGAATGTACAACTTCAGTTGCTCAGCAGTCCAAGGTCTCCATTGTCATATTTTGCACTTCATAATGCGCCTCACATTTTCAATGGGAGACAGGTCTGGACTGCAGGCAGGCCAGTCTAGTACTCTTTTACTACAAAGCCATGCTGTTCTAACACGTGCGGAATGTGGCTTGGCATTGTCTTGCTGAAATAAGCAGGGACGTCCATGAAAAAGACGTTACTTGGATGGCAGCATATGTTTCTCCAAAACTAACACACCCCCAGACCATCACAGATGCTTTTGAATTTATCAATCCGGATGGTCCTTTTCCTCTTTGGCTCACAGGACACGACGTCCATGATTTCCAAAAACAATTTGATATGTGGGCTCGTCAGACCACAGTACACTTTTCCACTTTGCGTCAGTCCATCTCAGGTGAGCTCGGGCCCAGAAAAGCCGGCGGCGTTTCTGGGTGTTGTTGATATCTGGCTTTAGATTTGCATGGTACAGTTTTAACTTGCACTTGGAGATGTAGAGACAAACTGTGTTAACTGACAGTGGTTTCCTAAAGTGTTTCTGAGCCCATGTGGTAATATTCTTTACACATTCATGTCTGTTTTTAATACAGTATCGCGTGAGGGGTCGAAGGTCACGCGCATTCAATGTCGGTTTCGGCGTTGCCGCTTATGTGCATAGATTTCTCCAGATTCTCTGAAACTTCTGATGATATTATGGACCGTAGATGATGAAACCCCTAAATTCCTTGCAATTGTATATTGAGAAACGTTCTTAGACTGTTGGACTACCGGTATTTGCTCACACAAATCGTTGCTTGTGAATGACTGAACCCTTCGGGGATGCTCCTTTTAGACCCAGTCATGACACTCACCTGTTTCCAATTAACCTGTTCAACCTGTTCCAAACAGGTGTATTTTAAACATTCCCTAACTTTGTCATTCTTTTGTTGCCCCTGTCCCAGCTTTATTGGAACGTGTTGCAGGCATCAAATTGAAAATGAGTAAGTGAGTGAATATTTGCATAAAAACAATAAAGTTTATCAGTTTGAACATTAAATATCATGTCTCTGTAGTTTATTCAGTTCACTTGTGTAAGATTACTGTTACTTCAATAAAACATTACTAATAAAACATATTATTAAGTATGCATGAGCATGCGCTCACTTCTCTGGTACTGTATGCAGTGGTCTTTTCTTTTACCTGAGGCTGAGTACTCCGTGCGGACTATACAAGCTGATGACAGCAGGGGAGAAGCTTTTGGAGTGATACACAGTGACAGACCCAGGCTCCTCTGCACAGACAGACCCAGGCTCACCTGTGCACATAGACCCGGCTGAGCTGCACAGACTGAGGCAGGAGGCAACGTGTCAGTGATATTAAGTTGATCCAAATTTCTTCGTTACACGAATGTGATGCAGTTCTGCATCAACTTAAGTAGTGGCAGTGTGAAAACAACCTTAGTTTGTTGTTCTGTGCCATGTGACCTGTGTTCTGTGTCATGTGACCAGGCTCGGCCAATGCCTGTGAGAAGACGTCCTTCGTGTTCCTGCGCCAGGAGCTGCCCGTGCGATTCGCCAACATTATGAAGGAGATCGACTACCTCCCTGACAAACTGCTCAGCACACCATCGCTCAAGTTGCTGCTCAGCTGGTACTGCAAATACTACTGCTAGTACTACTATTACATATTACTATACAACTACTACAAACCACTACAGATGCTGCTCAGCTAGAAATCAGCTGATACTGCAAATACTACTAGTACAGCATATTATTATACTAGTACTGAAAGCACTACAGACTTACCACGTTGTTGGACAAGCTGCTGCTCACCCAGTACTGTAAATACTTCTGCTAGTGCATGAACAGTGCCCCCCTCCCCTCACTGCCTCCCTCCCAGGGACAATAACCACATCCACCAATATTATAACACTGAACTGGACTTTGCATTGTTGCATAATGACATGAAATACTCCACATATCTGTATGTCCCTCTGATACACTGTTACTGTTTATTACACATATACTGCACTGTCATTATTGTGCTAATGTTTACACTGGGGTTATCTATGGGTTTACTGGACAGGCTCTTGCACCTTTAGCATTGTACTAATGGATGTAATGTCATTGTTTTCTATGACAATGACAGTAAAATCTTGAATCTAAATTGGTGCTCAGCTGGTACTGCAAATACTACTACTGCATATAATTATACTACTACTGCAAACCACTGAGCTGTCCCTCAAGCTGTCGCTCAGCATGCTGGTACTGCATACTACTACTACTACTACTACTGCTGCATATCACTACTACTACAAACTATTATACCGTTTCTCAAGCTGGTGCTCAGCTGGTACTACTAATACTAGTACTAGTAGTACTTCTACTACTAACTACTACAGACTTTACACTCTTAGCACTTTGCTCAGCTGATATTGCAAATACTACTAGTATCGCATATTACTATGTTGCAACTACACACCATTATTGTTCAGATTCCAGCTCCTTCTCAGCTGCTGCTGGAAATGCTACTACTACTGCATATTATTATAACTACTAGTACTAGTATCACTACTACATACGTCTACTCCATCTCTCAAGCTCCTGCTCAGCTAGTATTGCTATACTACTGCTTATTACTACTACACATAATACTATTACTGCACACTACTACAAGTGCATACTAACCCTGCTATTACATACTATTCTAAACCACTTCTATCAGCACCCTTTATCTCCAGCTCCTTCTCCATCCTTCTACTAATACACACTACAGGTACTACTGCATACTATTACATCTATATACTACTAGTTTTGGTAGTTTTTTTACTACTACAAACTACTGCTGTATTTTATACTGCTGCCATTGCTTAGTGTTACTACTGCAAACCATGGCTACTACTGCATTCTAATGCTAATAATGCTAATAATGCTTTACAGTGTATTTTTCATTCTCTTCATATCTATGACAGGTCTAAACCAGGACTATAACAGGTCTAAACCCTGTCTAAAGCACATCTAAACCAAGTGAAAAGCAGTACTATAACAGGACTATACTACGTCTTAACCAGGAGGTCTAAACCATGTCTAAGCTAGATCTAAAGCAGGTCTAAACCATGTCTAAGCCAGGTCTAAACCAGGTCTAAAGCATGTCTAAACCATGTCTAAGCCAGGTCTAAACCAGGTCTAAACCATGTCTAAACAAGGTCTACAGAAGGTCTATAGCCCTCTTCGTATATAGTCGTGATATTGCCATAACAAAGGCTGAGTGTAGGAGCTAAAGGCCAGCCTGCTCTGTATGTGTGAATGAGATAAGGTCAGTTGGCACACCTTCATGTGTGACCAGGCCAAAACACAGGCCAGAACACGGACTGTACACAGCTAGAAGCAGACTGTGTGCAGGGCCCCACATCAATACAGGGGCCCCAAAACCTAAACACATGTCACATGAACATTGTGTTCATATGGAAATATATAAAAGTATTGATCATTCAGATGTTGTTGTTTTGAAAGTGTGAAATGTAACATCTCTGAGGGAGGATTTGCCACCTGCTTGTTGCCATGGCGATGTCACTGTATTGCCTGGAATGCTCCACAGGATGACATTAAATGCATCTATCGAGCATTTATTTCATTATTTCATTAGGGCCCATATAACTGTTAACTTTAAAAATGCCACTAAATGACATCACAAGGTGGAATGAAGCATTTTGAGCTTTGGAGATGCCTAATAATCCAGGATTACTCAAACGTGTGAATGAAACAAAACACAACTCCAGGTCTGTTTTTGATGACATAACAGTATTCTAACATGACTAAAATCTCACAGCTGCTTAATATAGGACCTTTAACAAACATTCATTCTTAAAGTGAACGGACTCTCCATATATCTGACCTGTCTCTGAGATAGATAAGTACCATCGCAAAGTCATTTAAAAGCCTGAATAATTTAAAGGATAGGTGGAGGAGTGAAGTCTCAGCAAAAATGTGTGGACTATTAATCAGTGTGAGTGATATACTTTTATCAGTGAATCAGATTGGTGTCCTTATCATGTTAATATAGTTTCAAGTATAACCTTCTCCACCTGCTGTACATGTGTCCCTGTGTATGTGAGAGAGACAGTACAGTGCAGTACATAGTGTCCTGTTTCATGTGGGATTGTTCTAGAGGCTGTTGTTAGCGGTTTGGCTCTCTCTGTAAACGCACGCACATATATCTATATCTTACATATGTGGAGGTATATATGCTGATGGTGTATGTTAAGTGTGATTACCAGAATAACTCACCTTTGAGACTCCATTGTACTGTAGGACTGTATCTGCCCTCCACCTATACATGGTACACATATATAAGAGTATGGTTATCACTGCACTAAATACGGAGTCATTTTAGTGGCTGCTGGTGATATGTGAAGGTCTACATGACCACACATCACAGAAGCACGTGACCTAACAGAGGCCTCTGATTGGCTGGCTCCTTGTTACTCGCTCATGTGCCCCACCTGAAAACCATCAGCTCTGTACAGAATGTTATGTAATGCGTACCTTTGTTTTTTCTCATGTGGTTTAGATTCTTAATGGGGATGTAATAGTGTGGATACCAGACAGAAAGATATGTTGGGAAAAAGATTACGGCTAATCTAAAATGTTCTTGATGGATAAAAAACAAGGTTAGCCATTTTATTGTCAGGGGTAGTATATGGTTACCTCTATCGTGTATGTATTCATTGTGTTGTAATAATTGTAAATATTGTGGGCATGCTAATGTACAAACCTAAGGCACTTTAAAAACAGACAAAAGAAAGACTGACAGGAAGACAGTCTACAACTTTGCATTTGTGTAGAAAATACGTGCAAAAAATGTCTTAAAATTGAAAATGTTGTCTCTACTTTAAATGACTGAGTCCATGGCACAGAGCAGAGGTGACCGGAAGGACACAGGAAGGTGAAGTCAGCTGCCCTTCTCTCCCTTTCTCTCTGTTTCCCCTCCCTATCTCTCCCTGTTTCTCTCTCCCAACCTCCCTCTCTCTCTCTGCCTCCTTCCCCCGCTTTCTCTCTCTCTACCCTCACTCTGTCCCTCTTTCTTCTACTCTCTCCCCATGTCTCTCACTTCCTCTCTTCCTTCCTCCACCCCTCTCTTCCTCCTCCTCTCTTTCTGTCACTCTCCCTCCCTCCTTCTATCTCTTTACTCTTTCCTCTTTTTCTCTCCATCCCCCTCCCTCTCTCACTCCTCCCTTCCTCTCTCTCTCCCCCTCCCTCTCTCTCTCTACCTCCCTCTCTCTGTCTTCCTCCCTCTCTCTCTCTACCTTTCCTCTCTGTCGCTCTCTCTTCTACCCCCCATGTCTCTCACCCCTCTCTCCCTCCCCCTCTCTTTCTGTCTCTCTCCCTCCCTCTTTCTGTCTCTTTATTCTTTCTTCTTTTTCTCTCCATGTCCCGCCCTCTTTCCCACTCTCTCTCTCTCTCCCCCTCTGTCTTTCTCCACCCTCCCTCTCTATCCCTGTTCCTCTCTCTCTTCTACCCTCTCACCATGTCTTTCTCTTCCTCTCTCCCTGTCTCTCTCTCCCTCCCTCTTTCTGTCTCTTTACTCTTTCCTCTTTTTCTCTCCATCTCTCTCCCTCTTTCCCTCCCCCCCTCTGTCTTTCTCCACCCTCCCTCTCTATCCCTGCTCCTCTCTCTCCTCTACTCTCTCACCATCTCTTTCTCTTCCTCTCTCCCTGTCTCTCCCTCCCTCTCTCTTTTTATCTCCCTATATCTCTCTTCCTTCCTCCCTCCCTTCCTCTCCCTCTTCTCTGTCTCTTCCTTCTTCCATCTTCCTGTCTCTCACCCTTCCCCCCCTGCTACTCTGTCTCTCTCTCCTTCCCATTCACCTCGTGCCTCTCTCTCTCTCTCTGCCCCTCCCTCCGTCCGTCTGTGACCTTTCCTCTACTTTCTGCACTGTCAGAGGAAGTGTGAAAGCAGCGCTGCACATCTCTTTACCTCTCAGCTCATGTCATGGATTTATCTATAGTGTTTTTACTGCCTGAGCGAAACTGCATTACTGAACTTCATGTTTGTGCCTGAAATGTAAACCATAAAACTACATTGATAAGAAAGGCAAAGGTTTATCGCTCACGTAGATGTAGATTATTCCAATATGGCATAACAACAACAAACTATAATAACACTTTTGACACGCACACATTTGCAAGCAATAACAGATGTATTAAAATGTACTTTGGTGCTAAAACAAGGGTGGAATGTAGAAAGATTTATCATAAAACTCCACCCCTGGGCTTAGACAATACGAACAGTTTTGAATAGTGTTTCATCCCACTGTTAGCGCTAAGTGTGTGCTCTTCTCCTCAGGTACTCCCAGAGCCTGATGGACCTGGTGGAGTTCTTAGAGGAGGACCCCTACGACAAAGACGTCCTGAAAAAGTGAGACGCGGCACTCTTAGGAGCTCTTTTAACCTGCTGAATAGTGACGAAAGAAAGTTGAATTCTATCACCTGGACTGCGTTTTTAGAATGAATATCCACAAGGCTTCTTCAGTTCTGACGCAGCTCTGGTAAAGGACTGGCTTGAGGTCCTTCTATGGATAGCTGCGGATTACACTAGCAAGCAGCGGATTTTTTTTTTTTCATTCATGTCAAAATGCAACACCGCCGTCGTAATACACGTCGTTGCGCCAGCGTGGTAATTGTTCAATACTTTTGCAGTTACGTACAAAAACATTTCCGTGAAGGCCTAACTCTGCTATATTTGAACAGCAAATTGAATAAAATGTTGTGTTTATTGATAGTAACCATAGAAATAATAAGGAAAGTATTTGTTTGTTGTTCTTCTGAGACTTGACTTAATTCTTACATTGTCATCATATCGATATTGTGATCAGTGTATTAAGATATGTTTGGAATCTGGAGAAAACTGTGCAGATCCTCCCTACTGTAAGGAACTAGGGTGTATTAGTTTGAGTGCGGTTAATGCCTCCCATCAGAAAGATAATCAAAAGAGGAGGGTATTACTCTTCAATGGGGTAATTAATGAACACATTATTGTTTTTAAAATGGTATGTTCTATAGAAAAACATTACACAACCCACAAGCCTTTAAGCCAGTCCCTTACCAGAGCTGCACCAGAACTGAAGAAGCTAAACATGTGCTTTGTGCCCAGCTTCACAAACCTGCTCATAACCATCCGAAGCCGACACAACAACGTGATGCCCACCATGGCGCAGGGCGTGCTGGAGTACAAGGACGCCTTTGGGGTGGACCCCGTCACCAACCAGAACGTCCAGTACTTTTTGGACCGCTTCTACATGAGCCGCATCTCCACACGCATGCTCATGAACCAGCACAGTGAGATATACGATAATACTATTACAACTGCTACTACTGCTGCAATTGCTAATACTATTACTGCTACTGCTACTACTACTGCTGCTATTACTGCTGCCCCCTGCCCAAACACATCAGAGACTCATCCACACTCACCATCGTCAAAAAAGCCCTGAAAAGTCAACTGTAGTAATAATAATAATAATCATCATCATCATAATCATAATAATAAATATTTACATGGGTATAAAGTTAATGACTGACTACTACTACTATTACAGCTTTGTTTACTACTTATTACGTAAGATTATGACAAATATTAACATAGGTAAAGTAATGGACTGATGACTACTACTGCTATTACTATTTAACTGGGTCTATAGTAAATGAGTGGTTTTGTTCCAGCTCTGATCTTCGATGGCAGTAACCAGGCCCATCCCAAACACATCGGCAGTGTGGACCCATCGTGTGACGTCATAGAGGTCATCCATGGTAAGTCATGCTCCATGTGTGTGTACTGTGGACTCTCAGCTGAGCGTGCCGGGCCAAATGTTTTCACACTATTGCATGATCCTGACCTGAATACAATGGACTAATAATCATATGACCAGTGTACACTAAAGAGCCTCCTACCCAATACGTGAAACATCAACATTATCTGATTTGTACAAAACTTTGGGGTAAAATTCTATGCATAAGAAGATGCAAAAAAAATCTATTTTGGATATGGGGTATTTTTCAGAGTTGGTCAACAAGGGAGCAAAGACTTTAAAAAATCTTACATACACATGCTTAGTCTGACCGGGTTGCGTTACTTCTACACTGGCTGATATTACATTGATCAAACACAATGATCAGTGCTAGAGCACCACCTAAACAAAATACTTTGAAATAATTAGTTAATTTTGCAGAAAATTCTGTTGTATACTACTGCTCCAAATGAAACCTATGCCCTAGTTTTTTATAGTTTGCCTCTATAATCATTCCTTTTTTTGGTGCACTATGTAACTTTTCTGATGGAGGGTCTGTTTTTACTTTGTCTGGAATGTTACACTATATTACATTAAACATATCTACCTCACACCTATTTGATTAGTGTTTTTATTGCTCAAAAATCCTTGAAAAACATGTATTACTACTTTCAGTGTGGTCATCTCTCTACCTTAGCCTGGTGGTGTCACCTGTTTGTCCCTATAGAGAAGTTCAATGCCATACATGGAACATTCCAGGCAAAGCAACTTAATCTTCATGAAGAATGGCAGACCAAGGAGGTTGCAAGTAATTCTGACTTGGTTTGGTGGGATAGTACCTGTGGTATTAATTTATTTAGTTTCACATCAGTTGTGTTGTGCTGTGAAGGGGGAGTTGCATGAAGAGACTCAAAAATGAAAGTGAAACTCATAAAATATGTTAATATGTTGTTTTCGGCTAATGTAGCATTTTCAAAACAATAAAAGGTAACATGTTTAACAAAGAAAAACTTTGTCTGGTAATACACATCAAACTCGTTCCTATAGTAGAGTTGGATGATGCCAGTATTACAATTTTCTTGGCGTCAGATCTTTATATTGCTTTTAAGTGGTAAATGAAGTCATCTGCTTCTTCTGAGTGAACATTTGGGTCCAGTGTGCACTCCCCTTGTGGACAGAGTTGTTTCTATTTTAGTTCATGTTTTTTTGTCCACTCAAAGCTACCGTAGTTTCCATATTGTTCCAGACTTGGGACCATGAGTGACTGGAACATGACACAACTCAAACTCTTTATAGGCCTATAAAATAATAGTTACCTTGTGTTGTACTGCAAAGTTCTGCCTGGTGCATGTGCACAGAACCATCAGATATTACTGAATTTAGTTTAAAGTTGTGAAAGATTGTTCAAAAGATGCATATTCTCTAAACACAATGTGAAGCAAAGCATTTATATAACATATAGCTATAGTGTTTACAAGTAAACGGCAGCTCATATTAGGGTCATGTCTCTGTCACTCATGGATCCTGACTCGCTCACCCTAAAATGTACCTCACCAGTCTGAATCGAGTGGACCCAAATGTTCATATGTTCACAACACAGTCAGTAAAAGCAGTAAAGTGCATCACAGGGACATACAGTGACAGACAGGGCTACTTATTGTGGGTTTGCGATCAATAAAAGGATCTGGTTTTGTCTGTTTTAGAGGAGCTAGACTCTGTGGGGGTAAAATACTACATTTACACATGATTTATTTTTTTAGACCTTCATTTTGATGTCTGTTCAGTGTGAATCCAGAGATGTTGAAGGTTTGATTGTGCATTGTTCTGTGTGCAGATGCCTACGAAACGTCCAAGCTGCTATGTGAGCAGTTCTACCTGACCTCTCCGGACATGGAGATCACACAGGTGAACGGTGAGTCGCACACAGAGCCTTTTTACTCTGCTACTGCTGTGTGACAGGAGGAGGAGAGACTCACCTGGCTCTGTGACCATGGTTTTCACAACTCTTATAATGGACCTATTCTGCAAAATTTACTTTTTAGACCCTTTAACCATGTTACAGTTTGTTTTTGAGAGTGATTCATGCATGTCCGGGTAATCTTTATACTCCTGTATTCAAGATATCATTGCTCCAGTCAACCCCCATTTTCACCCCCACAATACAAGACGATTGCTCTGTGCTTACTCATTTTTTTCTGGTGATACATCTAGGATTCTTGAGAATTGTACAAATGAAAAAAAATCTGTGGCTCGTCACTAGTGTCATGTGCAGCTGTCCATAGGAGATGCTGGCACCTCATGTTTTATTTTATTTTTTATTTTTAAATCCATTTTTCTACTGTTTGTGTTTAAACCGAATTACTGTTCCTCAGAATTTCATTTTTTAGAGAAATGAAAAAAATATTTCTAATTATTGCAATTGAAATTTTCCGCACACTCTAGTCTTTAATATAAGGGATACATGATTACTTATACATATGCAAATCAAAATACAACTTTTAGTAAAGTTATGATGATACAAAGTCATTAAAATATGGTTAAAAGCTCATCTGGATGTAACATCTGATTCATAATTTGAAGTACACAAATGCACAAATCTGGTATTTTCAAAAGATAGACACAACAAACTAAAACATACCTGAAGGAGCGGTGCAAGAAACACAAATGTTCAAATCATTCATCATCTCATGTAGGACTAAAAGTATGGCTCTAATAAAGTACTCAAAAAGTTATTCAAGTAAATGTAACCAAGTACTACCCATCTTTGTCGTGTCATGTAATGGGACAAGCCTCACGTTGTTTTCTGTCCGCAGCCAAGCAGCCGGGAAAGCCCCTGGACATCGTGTACGTGCCCTCTCATCTTTACCATATGCTGTTCGAGCTCTTCAAGGTACATGCTCTTTGTAGTATCACAAGTAAAGTATTGCACAGATAAAGCTAAACCAATTACCCTCTTTAGAATGCCATGAGAGCCACAGTGGAGACCCATGAGAGCAGCCCAGTGTTACCCCCCATCAAAGTGCGTGTGTCCCTGGGCAGTGAGGACCTGACCATCAAGGTGAGCCTGAGTGCGGGTTTACAGCTGACCTTAAGGAGGGTTCAGATCGGGGCCAGGAGAGACTGCTAAAATACAGCAAAAGTAAAAACAGGGCGCTGAGTACATTGATGTTTGCACTAACCTTTAGACCGCACTATCAGCTGCCAGTCTGAGCGGGCACCACTGACAAACAACTCCGCTTTATACAGCCACTTTATCCATTTTACTGACTCTTTATCGGGATTATATATGACAGACTCAACTGGAAGTGTAAACGTTCTCATTATTCAATCAGAAGTCAGAAAGTGTGATTCCCAATGTGCCAATTTAACCAAGTAGCAGTTTTCAGTGGCAGACTGTCACCTACTTGTCTCCATGGAGATAGACACATTTAAAGCCTTACTGTGGAATATAAGTAATAGTGTATCCATGGACACAAGTAGGTGACAAACCTTACATCCAAACGTTACAGAGTGCACGTTTAATTCGCAGAAATGTATTTGGTAAGTGATGTATTATGCAAATGTTTATTGTCTATTGTAGATTTAGGGCTGGCAATTATTCAAATTTTTGTTGGAAGATTGTAATTATTGTTGTTTTAAATTGACATAATGAAGTGTTAAACAGCCCTGGAGTAGGATAGGAAGCATTCACTTGATCTTTAAGTTAAAGTATGTTTAAAATGTCTGCCCTGCCTTTTTTCATTAACATTTTTTTTTTTAATTAGACAACACAGTTTCATTAAATAAATGTGAAACTATTTATTTACAGCCCATGGTGATACAATGCTTTTTTCAGACATTATTTGACTTGCTTTTTTACTAAATTATTAGTTTAGACATGTTTACTGTTTCTAAATTATATTAAGTTGTTAAATGGAGGAGAAGAGAGCAGAGGTGCTGGAGAGCAGTGGAGGGACAGAACTATCAGTGCTGCTGCTGCTACAGGAGGAGGTAGAGCACAGAGATGATGACAGACGGACTGGAGACGTGCAGGGGGAGAGGTTACTTAATATATCTAGGCCTGTCTCTAAAGAGTGCTTAATAAATTATTAACCCATCAAACGTTCTGTTGTTTAAGATGAAAAAGAATATATAGCAGGTATATAAAACAATTGAAAAAAGTATCAGCTTAATATCAGTTGTTCCGAAGAGCGGCGGTTTGAATCCTGCTCCCGACATAAGCGTAGTAGGTACAGCAGTCAGATCCACCGCCCCACAGGTTGAAGGTTCAATCCCAGCTCTCACAGGTGGACATATACACTTCCAACACTTTAAATTACATTACAAAAAAAATACAAAAGAAAATGCACAAGAATAAAACTTACAATGTTTTGCCATCATAGTTACTAAGGAATTACACAAAGGATTACTTGATTGAGTGATTGAGTGACTTGAGTGATTTTAAATTTGATTAATAATTTAAAATTCTTTGAGGATTGAGTAAAAATTGTTATAAGGGTTTCCATATATCAAAATAATTAGGTAATCTAGCTGCAGTATCATTTCTACTACATGTGTACACCAGTCATAATGCAACTGTCCGTGTCAATACATTTTGAGCATTATTGTTTTGGTTATAATATAAAGTGATAAGAACTCTTTTTTTGTATTTTTTGGTGAAGTATGAATTGATATCCCTAAGGCCCCCTGAATACATGTGTCTGTGGTGTTATTGGAATGTCTATATTTAGATAAGTTATTGCTTCTTTAGTCATTTCAAGTGATAAATCTGACATCCCACACTAAGGGTTCCTGAGCACAGTGTAGTAGTGTCTGACATTACCGGGTTGTTCTGTTGCAGATGTCGGACCGGGGAGGTGGGGTCCCTTTGAGGAAGATCGAGCGTCTCTTCTCCTACATGTACACCACAGCCCCCAGCCCTGTGCACATGGACAACTCCCGCAATGCACCTCTGGTAAGCACGACCGGAGTACAACCCTCAACCTGTTTGTTCCTGTGCCTGTGCTCAGACATAACAGGCCTATTCTGCAAAGTCGATTTTTCAGAGCTTATAACCATGTTATAGTTGTTTCCCCTCAACATTTACTCACCAAAGTTGTATTTGGAGTGATTCATGCCTGTTTGAACAATCTTTAATTGCTTATTTTGAAGATGCCATTTTGACAATCACTGCACACTCACCGCTCTGTATTAACTTGGTTTTCCAATTTTATTTTCTTAATCAGTGATGCACATAGGATTGAGCAGCATCACAGTCATTTTGCTCAGCTCCGATTTCACACCTCAGTTTTTCTAGAGTGGAAGTTGTTTCTTTTATTAAGTTGTTTTAGATGAATATTGCGATTTATCCACGGGTGTCAGAAATTGTAAATGTATAGCAGACACAAGCACAGTAGGTCTTATTATTCCCATGACTTTACTTACATTTTCTTGCAACTTATTCATAACATAATGTACACGAGGATGAATGAGCACATTACACAGAGAATGGTGTTTTCAAGTCACACTAGGCACTGAATTTGACCTCCTCCTCTCTGCCCTCTGGTGGTTCCAGGCTGGGTTTGGCTATGGCCTTCCTATCTCCCGCCTCTACGCCCGTTACTTCCAGGGAGACCTCAAGCTCTACTCCATGGAGGGTTACGGCACCTCTGCTGTCATCTATCTCAAGGTACAAACACGTCTACAAACTGCAACAACCCAACAAGAAAACATTTTATATGACAACACTCACGGCGTCATTTTTGCTACTAATCTGTGTATATTATGTTGTAAAAGCATTATCTATGGTTCCTAGTGCTTTTTTGGTCATTTTAGTGCAAACTAGGTATATTTGCAGCTTTCTAGTCAAACATTTATAGAACTGAGTATGCGTTGCCTTCATTGGCCACTGCAATTCTAAGTGCTTGGTGACATCACACAGGACTGCCCTGATTACAGCCAGGTGTGTCTGATTAGAAACACTTTAAACTTTCTGTACATCTTTGCTATTTTATGTTTGAATTTCCATCTAATGAAATCACAAGGTGGGGTGGCTGTTAATTTAGAGAGGAAGAATGACAAAATATGCAAGATCATTGAAATATGTGTTTGTCGAGAGAAAGAGTGAGAGATGAAAGCGGCGCTCTAGTGTTTTGGACTGATACATGTGACCTGTGTTAATGCGTGACAGAATAATTAATCACGATTTATTTATTAACAGGATAACGCGCCCCGCTCTTCCATATTAGCTCTGTATAGACTGTACAGTAAGCATTGACTTTATTGCATTGAATGTCTGTATATGAAAGAGCAGGAGACATTTTAAAGCTAAGAACTGAAAACAGGGGAAGTGAAGCCTGTTCTCAGAGTAAAGAAGAAACTGCAGTTGAGTAACATCCCGTGCTGAGTTGTGGAAATGTCTCACACTGATAAAGCCGTGGACTTTCTCACCCCTTTAGTCCTCTAGACCCAGACTTCCACATGTTGTACTGTAATGACAAACAGGGCCAGTTAATGTATGACAGTGCACTGCAGAATCACAAAGCAGATGTTTATAAAACCATTATAAATCCACAGAGCTGAAGGTTTGTACTAGAAGTCAGGGGATTCTAGAGGTGTAAGGTTATGTTGGGATACAGGAGCCATTCATACCATGTTTGGAGTTGTTATCACAAACCTGCAGTCATCACTTAATATCAAATGATACGTTGATTTAGAGCAGCTGTTCCAGATTTTTAACGTCTAATAAAGTCATATTTTTCTCCAGTACAGAACATTTGTAAAAGCAGCTATTACACTCAAAATAAGACTGCTGTGTACTGTCTGCATCTCATCTTTAGTGAACCAGGAAGTACCACTGGTTTGCTGTTAGCATGCTAGTTATTTTTAGTTTCACTTTTACAGCAAAACTCCGCTCTGAGAGTTGTGAAAATCGCTTGTAAACTCATCACAGTGAATACTTAGGATGCTCAGAATGGATTAGGGAAGTGAGGAATAACTCTGGACCATTGGAAACCTTTTGAAATGAACTCGTTTTTGAACTTGTTTTTCATGTTCGTAAGACGGTAAAGATCTTGCAGAAATGTCCTTGCCATAGCGTCACTTATAAAGATTTAATGTATTGTGTTTAATGCTCATGCTGCATCACAGAGTTTTATATTGTTATTTCACCATAGCAACAAGGCTATCATCTATTGTGTTTTTAGTTTTACAAACGGTTACACAACCTATTTGAACATTTCTGTATGACCTGCAGTAAATACAATCACGTGTAATTACAGGTGTGTAGGAGGAGATTTACATGAAAACATAAATCAAATTGGAGCATTCAAGCCTCAAATGCAGGACAATACAGGATCAAACATGTATAAATAAGACTCAAAGTTAATGGGGAAACCTATGCTCTTAAAGGCCGTGTTTGCCTTATGCCTCCTTTAAATAGGGGGTATTATGCAAAATGACTTTTTGGAGCTTGTCATGATGTGGTTCCCTCATTGAAAACATGCCTGAAGTGTTTTTATATGTCATCCATGCATGTTTGAGTAATCTACCGACCTCTCCTGGACACTATTGGAACCCTCCTAATAATCAGTGGGCCAACAGCCTTTTTTCGTGCAGTTGATAGATCTCTACCAAGGGAGAGTCTGTTTTCTGCAGACGTGATTTACGTGTATCAGGGAATCTAAGTATTTTGTCTCTCATTATCTCTTGCACATTTTTTGGTAATTTGTATCCTCTCACAGCAACTTTACTAACATAATAACCAAACCAAAAATGTTCACAAAAGAAGGAAATTAGCAGAATAATTAGTATGTGCGTGGATTTATATTGTGATAGTGTTATGTTGGGAAATCAACAAAAGGAGGGGAGACAAAAACAAGAGAAACATGTTAATACGTTTTCATATTATTTGTTTGCTACATTATTTTTGGGTGAGCATAGCATGATCAAAACAAACAAATTTGCCTGTGACCAGCCGTACTCTGACAGTAATAGTGTCTCATGTGCCCTCTGTTGTAGGCTCTGTCCTCCAGCTCTGTGGAGAGACTCCCCGTCTTCAACAAGTCCGTCCTGCGACACTACCAGGCCAGCACAGAGGCTGACGACTGGTGCCTGCCCAGCAAAGAGCCCAAGAAGTTGGGCAAGTGAGACCAAGAACCACCCATATGAACTGACCAACCAACCGAGACCTGCCTCTATAAGCTCCTCTTCCTTTTACTTTCACATTCACCAAACTCATGGATGTGTGGTGACGACCCCTGTCTCATAGGACAAGACCATATCTAGGGATGGGCCGATAAGGATTTTTTGAGCCAATACGACATCCGATATTTGACCTGCTACTGTGACTGTTAACCGATATTTGCTTATACTGATATTTATCGTTTAAAATCCATTTAACAGGCCAAACATATATCTTGAAGTAAAGATCACAAATAAAATTTTCATTTTTGTAAAAATAATAACAAAATTATTGTTTTGATCTGGGATATAAAATCATTTGTTCCATGCTTGTGAAACATACTGCCATATACCCTTCTATACAAAAAGGGGAATGTCAGTATCGAATATTGGTATCAAATATCAATATCGGACGATACCGACATCAATTAATGTTTAACTGCCGAGACTGGAACCAATATATCGCCCACCCTAATCATATCATATCAAGAACATTGAGTAATTTTATTTTGACAGCAGTATTCCATGTATTAAAGAGCCTGTACCTGATTTTAATGTATTCTCGTCAAGAAAAGTACTGTTAAATGAGAAAACATACAAAAGAAACAACTAAAACTAAAATATATCCTATTAATTTTCTTTAGCATTTTGTTGGGTAATAACTAAGACAATCAGGCACATTGTTCACTAAGAACTATGGGAAACCAACTGCCTGACACTGTCTATATGAGTCTCTGTCATTCATTTTCAAGAGCACCTAAAAGGTAAATAGTAGGTAGAGATTAGAGAACTTTAAGGAAACGACTGCAGGATCCCGGACAGTTGTTTCTGTGTCGTGGAGCAACATCACCGCGGCAGAAAGGACTAAGTGGGCGGGGCTAAAAGTTCAAACTAAACATGTTCTTGACTCGTGGTTTAAAATGAGGTACAGGCATTTCAACACAGAACAGTGCACTGTGTCGACAGCAGGACTTTCACTTTCACAGAGAACTCTTGAATTTGGTGCGTAATGTGATGCTCTGTGGGAGAAACCAAAATGGTCGAAGGAGAGGATTTCACCAAACAGGATTACTTAAACATGTGTGTATTAGAGTCAACTGGATAATTTTATGGAAACAGAAATTAAAACCATACTTCTCCATGGCAATAGATAGTTTAATGTCATACCAAAGGAACATTTCCATGGAAACAAGCTTGAAGTGGCCCTGCTCCAGGCTAAATAAGGGTCAGGTTTGTGGAGATGCAAGCCCACTCATGGTAAATATGGATGTTTTTCTTTCTTTTTCAATGTAATAAAAACATCCATAATGAAACACATTAGTATATGTTTCGGCAAAAAAGTTACATTCTATGACTTTAAACAAATCAATACTCAAACATGTTTTTGAGATTCAAAGAAAACAATATCAAAATACATTTCTCAATATATGTATTTTTCTTCCAATGACGAAATTTTTTTTTTTATGGATTGTATTTTTGTGACCTGTAGTAAATGTGCTGAAATGTGCCTAAAATCTTTCTTCAGGTGTTACGCAAACGTGAATGGACAGTAAAATCAACCACAATAAGTTTTTTTTTTTTGTTTTTTTTGTTTTGTTCCTTTTGTAAATTAGCATGTCTTTTTTCTATAATATCTACACAGCAACTATTTCCATATTCTGTTGAATTTTGTTATTCTGTTGAAGATCATTTTTTGGCCGCCTCTACAACACAGCTCAGTTTACGATAAGTCCTTCAAAGATACTGTACCTGATTTTACTGTGTAAAATGGCACTAGTTCATTTTAAACGGTTTGCAGTGACCCAAAGCTGCTCCTCACTCACCCTGTGCATTCTGGGCATCCTAATTATTCAAAGTGATGAAGTGCTTTTTTCAATTTCTAGAGACCAGTACAGAGTTTGGCTGTGACGGTAAAGCTAACATCTATCATGCTAACCGTGTACTTCCTGATTATCGGACAATCAGACGCATATTAGATGCAGATAGTACACAGTGGACTTATTTTGACCTCAATAGCTGCAGCTACAAATACATGGGAAAAAATCAGGTACAGGACCTCTAAGATCACAATTTTGTATCACGCAATTATTCATAAGTCAGTACAAACGTTTATTTGTTTGTTACTAATTATTTTTGCATGACTTGAAATTGACTATGCAAAACCACGCAGCCTGTAGCATATACAGCTCCCTGCTCCTGTCAAAGGGGATAAACAGGTCTATATTTTGGTGCTTTTAGACTATTGCTATATGAAATGTTAACATGATTGTTTATTTTATGTACTTTTTTCAGCAAATTTGTGTGCACAGTTTGAGAGTGTAATTTTAAAGCTAAATGTGATTGTTTGAACCAGGGAATGCGTATTATAAAAGTCTCCCATTGTGTTACATTCTGTTGTAGGTTCATTTCTTGCACAGTAGAAGTCCACGTAGACGCGGGTAAAGCAGCCAAAGAATGTACTTAAATAATGTTAAGTAACGTTCAAAATATTTCTCAAGTAGAAATAAGTAGTGGTCCAAGAAATTACTCAAGTAACAGTAAAAAAGTAACTGGGAAACGTACTACTCAAGTGAGAGTAACTTAGAGTAACTGTCGGGATGTAATATCTGACTTATGATTTGAAGTAATGTAGTAAGGTAAATGCATTCAATATTACACAAAATCTGCTGGTAGACGCAAAAATGGCACAAATTAAATCATATCTGAAGGAGTGGTACAAGAAAGTACTCTGAAAAGTAAAATTTATGAAAAATCTAACAGAGTAACTGTTACTGAGTACTACTCACCTGTGAGTCTGTGTAGGCTCTTTATGTGATTATAGTCAGATTTCTCCATGGATTCATTGAGAGCACTCTTGTTCTACATGCAGATCAAAATCCACATAGGTGTGAACAGGAGAGCAAAGAGACATTCAGAGGAAATGTTTTACGCATTTGCACCAAAATGACACATGACGCTGTTCAACCCTATATATATCACTCATTAAGAAAATGAAATTGGAAAAAGTACAGAGCACTGGGCGTGTACCAGTGGCAGTGAAATCTAAGGTAGTCGGGGGCACAAAAACTGGAGCGAGTGGATGTCTTGAATACAGGAGTATAAAGATTATTCAAACATGCATGAATCACTCCAAATACAACTTTAGAGGGTAACAACTATAATATGGTTAAAAGCTCTGAAAAGTCCATTTTGTATCACAGGTCTCCTTTAAACTTGGGTTAGATCTGTGGAGAGACGACCCACCTCACAGTGACATGCATGTTTTTAAAGACTATAACCCTAACTGTGGTTGAATAAATACCATCTTGACAAGTGTATCGCAATACTGTGGATCAAACAATAACATCTCCATAGAAACAAGGAAGTAGCCGACCCCCGTCAGAAATGTTACATAATGCACCTTTAATACACTGACACTACCACAGTGTTACACTTTGACATACAATTCCCTGCATAATATTACAACACGGAACATCAGTTTGTTGAATGAACATTCTCAGGAGTAACATATAAAACTCATTATCTTATCGAGGTTTTCCACTGATTATTGTGGCACAAAGGTCCGTCCTGCCTGTGCACTGGACACTCCTGATGTGTGGACTTTAGACCTGCTCCTGATACACAAACTGCAAATTTATCTCTAGTAGGACCCATTCCAAGTAGGAATGAATCAATATTGGTGATTTTCAAACATACACATATATTATTCATGGGTGGCTTTAATTCTCTTTTAAACTGGGTTTTGGTCACCTTGGAAAAAGTATTTCACACTTTATAAACTGCACCATCAGTTCCAAAGAGTTCCTCCAACCTTTTTTTCCTCCAGTGAGCTACCTTTACAAAACAAAAACGCCAGAGAACTACTAATTTCAGCAATCATAAGAAACAATAAATATAAGAGCCACAGCAAGTCTTAGATGGGGTGCTGCTGGATACTTATGAAAAACTAACCATTATTTATTTTTAGTGCACAAAGTTAAACATTTACAATGGTAATAGGCATTAATTCATCATTTTTTTGTTATTCAGCACAACACGTATAATTAAAAAATCCCACCCTCCACCCCCTTCCAAGTTACTTGGAAGGGGGTGGAGGTTTGAGACCCTTGTATCAAGGTGTTTGAGCTCCCTCTGCTGTCAAAACAAAGACAAAATGCACAAGAGAAGTCTTTATCCTCCGTGAATACTGTGCTAATAGAGTCATGCATTCAATGTAACAGTTATAGTTTGACAGTAGGCCATTTATGGACTCAAAAATGTGTGTAAAAATGTGTTTTATCTTTGGCAATTATAAACTGGCAAATGGGTATGGAGAATGGAGTATGGGGAGAGAACAACTTTGGATTAATGGATTAATGAAACAAGTGTGCAAGAAGAAGAAAAATACAACTCCAGGGATGATTTTTGATGAGAGGACAACAGTATAATATGGTTAGAGGTCCAAAAAAGTAAATTTTGTAGAATATTCAAAGTATCTTCACCTTAAGAGTCAGTCCATCATTTTCACGCAAAACTAAGACTACACCATGTCTAAAATTGAAATAAACATCAGCACTACACCAAAACCAGCCAGATCAAAACAAATATGTAATTAATTTACATCACAATACTACAATTTAAAATTAAATTTGGGTTCTAAGGAGCAGACTTGGAATTAGAATTTTTCACGAAATTCCAAGTAAAAACGTGGGCAGGGAAAGGAGGCATCTGAAAACTGGAATTTTCTGAGCAGTCAAGCCTCAAATTCAGGACAGGACAGGAGTACTCAAACATGCATCAAACTATTCAAATAAAAGTCTGGTTTCCATCATTATTATCTTACTCAATGTGACATGCTTTAAAAGTCGATTTGGGCTAATGTAAGTTCTTAAAAGAGAGTTATGACACAAGAATTGATAAATAATATTCCTTTATCAATACTCGTTACTTGAGTTGCTATTTGCACAGATTGTAGCCTTTAAAGTGACCAAACGTCCTTGTCAAAGCCTGTACTTGCCTGATCTCAGTCTCTGTCAGTCTACGCAAGGGCAGCTGTGGCTTCACTAGTATCTTACCACCACCAAGTATGGATTGAATGAATATGAATGAAGTGATACGAGTAATGCTTTATAAAGTCCCTCACCCCCCAGTCAGCTCAGAGACACCGTTTCTCTCAGTACAGGACCCCCTCAGGCTCCAGCAGGATGTATCTCTGGATGGCAGGGGGCAGAGGCAACAGCTCCACCCCTCTCTGACACATCCCTCCTAGGGCAGCCCTCACGGCACAGCGGGACAGGTGCAGGAGGCTGCGGGGGGGCCCAGAGCTCACCGAGAACAGAGAGTCGTAGAACGCTCTGTAGCGCTGTGGAAACAAACACGGGGTCAGCGCCAGGTTTATCTGAGACACTATGTTCAACAGTAAAGCACAGGTCCAACAGGGAGGTTCTGTGTGAAGTTTGCATGTTCTCGCTGTGTCTCAGAAAGGAAGTGGGTGATATGGAATATGGACTGGTAAGCTATTGTAAGATCACATGCATTTCAGAACATGTTGGTAGAGTTTAACCTTCAAAATAAGCATTATTTAAATACTAAGATGAAATATTATGTCTGCTTCTTTGCTGGTGTCAGTGGCACTTTTATTTTATCCTAATGGTCCACTGTCTATATAGTGCATGTAACAATTGCAGTTCATGTTTGCAGTGAATTTTTATTGTGCATCTTTGTTTTCTATGTCTTTTTGATTCTGGTTTAATAGTGCTGAATGAACAGAGGAGAGTGGAGGTGTATTTCATAAGCTCGCAATCACACAGGAGTGTAGAAAACAGCCAGGGAGATAAAGATGTGGCCAACGGTACACAAACAAGAACAGAGAAGAAGGCAGAGACGGAGGCAAGGACCAGTCGTGAAGGATTGTGTACTACGTTCAGTCTGAGGGAAGTCAATTGGCTACTTATAGTAACTTGCTGGTGTTTGTATGTATGTATGTATGTATGTATGTATGTATGTATGTATGTATGTATGTATGTTTGCATGAGCTGGTGGGAGGTCAGGAGACTTGAGCAACGCCCTAACACGTTAAGTAAAGGAACGTGGCTAACTATATACTGACCTGAACTGCGTCTTTGGTCCTGCTGTGTCTGACTGTTGCTGTTTGAGGCTACGTCTTTCTACAGTGTTACCGAGGCTCTGGGGATGTGCCACTCAGAGGGATAACGCACGACGCTAGTACCTGCTGCTATGCCACGTGCTCAGACTGGTCACATTGTACCTGGTAGGACTCGTCTGGGATGGAGGACCTCCATTTCTTGGTGGGCTTTAGTCGCTCGTAGGAGTTGGCCATGACCTCTACGACACGCGGCTGTTCATGGCACGCCTGCAGAACCTGGACATCACACACTATATTAAAGGAACCATATGTAAGATTTTGATTTTAAATGTCATAAACATTACCTGTCTGTGTCCTCAGATATGAGGTAAACACATTCAAATCAAATATAGCTTTTACCAATAACAACAGTAATGCTGATTTATTCTTAAAGCAAACCTTTTTGAGCTTTTAACTGCATTGTAGTTGTTTCCTGTATCCCGGGTCCAGGAACTGGACAGGTTCTCATTCCTTGATGGTGAGCTATGGAATAACCCTTGAGCCTTAATCTGAAGACTTCTCTCTACATCGAACTGCGCCTGCTCTGGTCGGGCCGGGTAGGCGACTCGCTGTAGCCCATCTTTTGCCTCGCACCTCGCCTTTAAGATCATTTGATACAACAGTCTACCTCAATGTATTTATTAACTATTGATGTGTTTGGACTCTAAGTTGATCTCAGCACTTGAACTGAACTGAGGGGGGTTGTGGGGTGTATGAACTGAACAAACCGGATTGTACAATATCATTGTGAACCACTCTATGAACTTTTTTGCATTTTGTCTGTCTTATTGTCCACTTAATATTCATTATATGGTACCACTTAAATGCAACGTACAGGCTCTACCCACTCTCTGTGCTGAAGTTAAGGCAGTGCTTCTCAATTATTTTCTCTCATGCCCCTACTATGAAGAAGAAAACATTTCATACAAAGTATATGGGAGTCGTACCTTGTGGAACTGTGGAGGGTAGATGCGGGCGGTGTTGTAGTTGAGCAACAATTGGAAGCACCTCTCGGGCGTAGCACTGGGCCGGACAGAGGACACTTTGAGCAGGTAGTGCAGAGGTGAGCAGCCATTTATATCCATGGCTCTGGGGTCGGCTCCGGCCTCCAGCAGCATGTGCAGAAGGACCTCGTCACAGCTCCATGCTGCTTTGTGCAGAGCCGTCTTATGGTCCTCCTCCTGAGCGTTTGGGTCTAACAGAGAGACATCATTATTTTAAAGGTCCTATGTTATAATTTTGTTTCCTCCTCAAAAACATACCACATAGTTTTGTTTTGATTCATTTACACGTTTAACTCATAAGTCCTGTATATTTAGGCTGTGTTCTTCTCTCAAATCTCTCAAATTATTTTAAAATGTGCAAATTATAACATAATGATCCACAGGTGTCATAAATTAACTATGTGGCAGACAAAAGCGCAATTGGTCTTGAAGTTTGAACCAGCTGCATGAATTTCCCAAATCACACTTGAATCTAGTTTTGAGGGATATCACTGCACGTCTTCCTTCTCAGTTTTGTTCTGCTCCTCTTGCCCATCCTCCACCCCCAGGCTCTGACCTGCTCCGTGGTCCAGCAGCAGTCTGCAGACCAGCTGGTGCTCAGGGCTGTACCTCTGCTCCCTGGGGTCGTAGGCCCAGAAGGCTGCGGTCATCAGGGGTGTCTCGAGGGCCGAGTTCACAGTGTCCACTTGGGCCCCATTGAGCAGGTACAGACCCACCAGCTCTGGAATCCCAAACCGTGCTGCTGTGTGGAGGGGTGTCACCTCATCATGGTTACTGCTCACTATGTTCACATTGGCTCCTGAAAGACAAAAGGTCACATTCAGAACATACAAATACAGGCTTCCTTGTTCCTTCCTTGTTCCTTGTGTTAAAATGTAGACCTTTATGGAGCTCAACAGTGACCAATCAGAGTGATACGATACAGAGCGGAGCTAGGCTAAATCTAAACAACGTGTAAATAGAAAATAATCCTACAAGAGCCGACCTTTATTACCTTTGTAGGCCCCCCTCAGCTGAACAAATAAATACATTGTCCTCTAGGGGAGGATTCTTTCTGTGCCAAAGCTGCAGTACCTAAGAAGCAACACTATTAGGGCTGAGTTTTCCTAAAATGCCAGACTAAAATGACCCCACTGCTGCCTGACTAAAATGAGCCACAGCTCCCATTCCATCATTATTAGTTTGTACATTTGTTGGTTATTGTACCTCAAAATAACATTTGGAAGCATTTAGTTTGTATTAACATTTCTAGAGAAAACTGGAGAAAAGTCTTCGTGTTAAAATTTGACATAAGTTGCTTTAAGCTATGCAGTCTAAGAAACTTCCTGAATAAGGTGAAGTTGTTTTACATCTCTAGTGTAATTTACAATGAACAAGTGGTAAAATCATTGCCTGGGATCCAGAATACACACTTCTTCAATACTTTACTAAGATAAGAGCCTGGTCACCGGTGAATCTCCCCATTTTCAAATGGCCATCAATTGCACAATGCAAACAACAACCCTGCAGCCTCCTAGACACTGATTCACTCTGCACCTGTAACTGACAAAACTGTCCAAGAGATTGTCACCAGTCTGAGTTCATTTACATGCTGCCTCAATGTGTTCTTCACTAAAGTCTGTGCTCAATACTTTGCTGTCACAACTCGTTTGCATAGTTAATATGTCACTTCAGTCTGGAACATTCCCAAGAGTTTTGAAAACTGCAGTTATCAAGTCTCTCCTAAAGAAGAGCAGTCTTGCTGCCACAATATTCAAAAATCACCAACCAGTCTCAAATCTGCCATTTTTATGCAAAGTCCTTGAAAAAGTTGTTTACCAATAGCTTATTAACTTTCTCCAAATGAACAACTCATTAAATGTTTTGATTTGTGTGATTTTAATGTCTTTCTTATTCTATAAAGCACTTTGAATTACTTTGTGTACAAATTGTGCTTGCCTTGCCTCTGACACCCGTGGACTTATTTGGACAATTGCAATATCTAAAACTGAGCTGACATTGGTGTAAACGTCATTACAGCAAAGAGTTGTTGACTCGTCCTATAGACAGTTGCACATCACTACCAACTAGCAGATTTTTTTTTTTTCATTTCTACTAACAACACTGCCAAAGTCTATGTGTGTCACTGATCATGAAAATAAAACTAGAGAATAAAGTAAGTGCAGGGGGGGTAGATCGGAGCAATGATATCTTGAATACAGGAGAATCGAAACTAGTCAAACATGCATGAATCACACTAAATACAACTCCAAGAGGGTATATGAGAAGGGAAAAAAACATGGTTAAAAGCTCATTCAAGAGATAATTTAGCATTTTTTTCCAATGGTCTGCTTTAACTCTCATGTTGTCCTCATATTCTGTATATATGTGTCCTCCCGGTCAAAATGACCCATCTTCACTAAATCCCCAATAGAAGCAGTTTAATTGAATTTTAAACACCAAATTTTATTTTGCTTGAAGAAACATTCACCACAAAATATGTGAAATTTGAGTTTCCCCTTTTCACCTGTATTTCTATAGCTTTAGAAACAAAAGAAATGTGCAAAAATGAATTTTTAATGCATTTTTATTCATCCCAATGAGTCAGATTCTTCAGATTTTTATTTATTTATTTTTTGCTAGTGAACAATGTAAGAAAATATACAACCAAAAAAAAAACAATATAACTCATTCAACTAATAAGCACATGTAGGGCAGTATGCAAATGCACAGCTCTTGCAGATATATTTCTTACACCTACAGCACACAGTATGTGTTTTACAGTCCTTCTTTGGCGGGCAGAACTGACATCTCTTCCTCTCACTTGCCCCAGCTGGGGCAGCGGCTGTGGAAGCTGGATCCTCAGGTTGATCAGGAGTTCCTTCACTCTGTATAGAGGAACAGAGTGAAGGAACTCCCTAGAGGGGGGTGTTCCTATCCAGGAACACCCTCCTCTTGTTCTGCTTACGAGGCATCCAGGTTGGGTTGATCTCTCTCCAAATCACAAAGGCATTGTAGAAGGAAACATCAATGATGTTGTGGAAGATGACCAGGGGCGAACGGGCAGTCCTCCTTCTGCATCTATATGTTCCAATCACCTTATCTAGGTTGTCCACACCTCCTTTGTTACAGTTGTAGTCTGGGATGATGGATGGCTTCCTGTCCTCACGATCGCTAATGCCAGCGTCTGTGTGCACTGTGCTTATTTTTCTTTGGGATGTAGGAAACTAGGGTGGTGGTGGGCGTGAAGGCAAACTTTGATGAGAAGATCTCTCTCTCCTTTGTTGCAAGCAGTGCAGGTGGGAGCTGAGGCTTGTTCTTTCGAACTGTGCCAACCATGGTGATCTTCCTCTTCAGGAGCTGCTGTCTGAGTTCATAAGAGGTGAAGAAATTGTCACATGTCACATTGTGACCCCTCACTCCTTCTGTTACATCAAGCACAACTCGCATCCCCTTGTTCTTCTCTGAGCCTCCACTAGTCGGCTTCCCGGTGTAGACTTGCATCTTCCAAGCGTAGCTTGATTTGGCATCACAAGCCACATATGACTTGATCCCATATTTTGTGGGCTTGCTGGGCACATACTGCCGGAAAGGACAACGACCTTTGGACAGAAGAGATTAGCATCAGTGATTTGTATCAGAGTCACAGAAAACAGTCATAGAATTCAATAGTGAAAATCACTTTTATTAGAAATATGAAAATAAATTACCTCTGAATGGAACCAGTTGCTCAGCCACTGTTGCATCAGGCCCTGGGTTATAGAGGTAGGGCAGCCGCATATCTTGTGGGTCCTGGGTTCATCTTTATGACAGTTTGTTCTGCCTCTCTACCATGTTGGTCATATGCTTCCGAGAGCCATGTTTTTTTGAAAGGAAAGTCTCTTTCATCTTCAGCGTTTTCTTCTTCTTCTGAAGATGAGTCATCATGCTCTGGGTTGTATTCCTCCCGAACTTCTTCTTCTGATACATCCTCCACTTCCTTCTCTGAATCAGAGTTGTCTTGCTGGATGTCTGGAAAAATCACCTCTAGAGCCTTTTGGATGTTATAACGCGCACTCACGGCTTCAGCACAGAAAGAATTCGGAGTAATGTCATCTGCAGCACCTTTATAACTTCTGGAAATCCACAGATCAATGGCACTGTCCACGAGAAGGCCACCTGTGTTGTCTTGTTTACATCTGCAACTGATTGATCTGAGACAGAACTAAAACATTCTCACATTCTGTGGTGTGTAAATAACTCTGTGACTGTGATTTTAATTGAATTTCACTGTTGGGTCATTTTGACCCGATGATGACTTGTGTCCCTTTTTTTGTACAGCATGCATGATAATGTGAATAAAGGCAACAATTCACTTTTTCTAAAGTTTGGGTCAATCTAGGAAAAGTCAAAAAAATTCAGGATCAAAAATAATCGTGATTATGTGAAAAGGTGATTTTTTGTTTGTTTTTTACACAGTGGCGGGTCATTATGACCCAAAGACAACATGAGGGTTAAGCTTGACTGACAGACAGGTGCTGACCATGGAGGAGGAGGTGGTGGGCGCAGGGCACAGATTGGGCAGTGATGCAGTAGTGCAGGGCAGTGTGACCGCTCAGGGACAGAGCCTCCACCTTAGCTCCGTGCTCCAGTAACAGGGACACACATTCAGGGTTGGACACCTCACACGCCACATGCAAAGGAGTCTTCCCATTTGGCATCCGGTTCAGCGCTGCCCCCTCCTGTATGAGGAGCACAGCACACTCCAGAGAGTTGTACATCACACACACGTGCAGAGCCATGGCCCAAGACTTCTCCAGCTTGTACCCTGGCAGCCAATACCCTGTAGGCAGAGACACAGACACATTTAATAGAAAATCTATACAATTAATAAATAAGCTTTCCTTGTGTGATTATTTTAAAGAAAACAGGCATTGTGTTTGTGTCTGCTGTATAGTTATAATCTATGACACCCATGGATCATTATGTTATAATTTGGACATTTTAAATCACAATATTGATCTAAAATGACATAATAAAAGAAACAAGTCCACTGACTTCTGGAGTAAAAACTGCAGTGCCCAGTAGGAGCTGAAGTTGCTGTAAATGTCATCGCAACAAAGAGCCGTGCAGCTGTTGGCTCCTGCACATTTTCATTTGCACCGAAATAACTACGTGATGCTGCAAAATACTAGATGTATCACAGATTAAGAAATTAAAATTGGAGAATGAAGTAAGCACAGAGCAGTGGGCGTATACCCTGGTGGTGAAAACAGGAGCAATGTCTTGAAAACAGGAGAATAAAGATTACCCACTTCGAGAGGGTAAATGAGAAGGAAAACAACTATAACATGGTTAAAAGCTCTGAAAAGTCGGTTTTGTAGAATACGTCTGCTTTAAAGGTCTTCTATGTAACTTTTCTAGTGGAGGATCTGTAGACCTGTTATTGCTTTGAAATGTTCCAAAGTGTGCCATTACAGTTATTGGAAATTTGAAAAGAGGGTCAGTTAGAGTTCAGTTTGGCCTTGTATTCCTCTCTGGAGAATGCCACGACCTGAAGTACAGCTGGAGTTGTACTTCAGTTGTCAGTGTAATTACTACTGTCGACAAGAAGAGCATTGTTCATATTTTTCCAATGGGTCTAATGTGAGGTGAACCAATCTTCAAAATCAAAAACTGGGACCCCTCCTGTTTGGGGCTGTTTGTAATAATAAAGTGCACCGACAAGTCAACACTGTCCGCTTTCTCTGGGAGGCTTGGTAGTAGTTTTAGATCACTATTGGAATTTACAATAAACAAATAGTAAAATTATGACATACATAAGTGATAGTTGACAACTAAATACCAGAAAAAGCAGATGTGTGACCTGCCTAAACCTAAGCTGTATAATTTTTAGGAGAATCTTTTGAATGATCATTCAAAAAAACTCTGAAATTACAATCCTGTCCCTGTAGAGGAATAGCACTCTCTAGTGGGTAAACTATAGATGTGAGGAAGTTGTGGCTCTGCAGTCTATATTTTTACAGGTGTTTCAGCTATTTTATTTAGGGTACTTTTGTGTATAATTATTTTACATATAGGTTACCCTCTGTTGTACATACAATCAAAATACAGGTTACTAAGAATTATGTAACACATTATATTTTAAAGGGCCTGAAGTTATAATCCTCATTAAAAAACATACCTGTAGTTGGGTTTTGTTTCATTTGAGTCATTGAGTGGTGTTACAGGAAGCATTGTGGTTTCTAAATTCCAAACACCTTCTCTAGAATCATAGGAATAAGTTGCAGCCCTAAAAGTGCCAAACTTTGAAGCTCTATCTATTGTTTTAGCCTTGTTGAAACGTCTTCACTCCTCGGTGCACTGGTAGATATTGTAGACTATCTGTGGCAATCTCAACTGAACAAAAGATACAACTTTTGCTGAGCATTTTGAGCTTTGAAGACATCGATATCTTAATACTGCAGTATTACTCAAACATCAGTGAATGAAACAAAACACAACTCCAGGTCTGTTTTTGAGGAGGGAACAGCATTAGAACATGACTAAAAGTCTATTTTGCATAATATAGGACCTTTAAATGTGTAAAGCAAGTGGAATTATGACTTCAAATGCGGGCCACAATACAGATTTCAGCCTACATACAGAAACTGTAAACAGTATATAGATATAAGACAGTTTCCACCAGTAATCTGACCAGAACTGAAGAAACAGTTTCACTCTTACAACTTTTTGTCCAGTTGACAGGTTTTACTTTGGATCAGACCTGCATGACTGAGGGATTACAAAGACATGTCCTAACAACCTTCAAGCAAAATCGACTTTTTAGTGCATTTAATCATGCTATAGTTGTTTCCCTTCGCCATTTACTCAAACAAAGTTGTATTTGGAGTGATTCGTGCATGGTTGAGAAATGTTTAATTGTCTATTATCAAGAGGCCAGTTTGCTGATCAACTCACCACCACTGGCATACACCACTGCTCTGTACTTCATTCTCCAGTTTTATTTTCTTAATTGGTGATGCATGTAGGATTTGGCAGCGCTGCGTAGTCAATTTGGTCCAAAAACAAAAAACAAAAAAAACAAAAAAAGCCCTCTGCTGCTCTAGTGTGATGTGCAGCCGTCCACAGACATCATGCCACTTTGTTGTGATGACGTTTACGACGTCAGCTCCCATTGGGCACGCAGTTTTCACGGAAGTCAGTGGAGTTGTTTCTTTTATTAAGTTGTTTTAGATGAATATTACGAATTAAAATTTGGAAATTATAACATAATGATCCACAGGTGTCATAAATCACAACTATATAGCAGACACAAGCACACTATGTCTTCTTTAAGGACTGACCCTGTTTGTAGGAGGCCAGGAGCATATTGGGGTCGTCCACCTCCAGGACCGTGTCTATGTCCAGTCTGCCCGTGGCCAGGATCTGTTGCACCTGCCGTGCATCGTCCGCCTGCAGCGCCTCCAGGAAGCGCCTGTTCAGCTGCCGCTTCAGCTCCGCCATGGCCCCGCGGACAGAGGCTCCGGGCCTCACGGGCAAAGGCTTGTCCCGCTCAGCTGAGAACGCCCTCCACACCGCTCCCACCACATACGCGGTCAGCGAGAGGAGCGCAGCCAAGAGAGGTCCTAACATGGCCCCAGCGGAGGCCCGGGGCTGTGTGCATGTTTAGAGAGAGCAGGGCAGTGGGGCAATGAAAATACCCGGCTGTAACACGAGGGGCGTAAAAATAGATGTGTAAAAATAGATGTTAGGCCTACTCCATGAGGGGTCAGGTCTAACTGCAAATGAACCTCAGAGGTGGGGACGTACGTACAAAGAAAAAATAGGTACTTTGTATAAAATACAAGCCAATGTCTGACAGTCCCAACTGATTTCCATGTGTTTCCACTTTAACCATAATATAAATATAAATTTATATTATAAAAAAAAAAAAGCCGAGCCCTTTAACGGGCTTATAAGACACCATATAAGACACCACTAACAAAATACAACAGGCCAGACGTGTGTTACAAACACCAGGACTCTCATTTAAAGAAAAGAAGCTAACTTATAAACATTAGAATCCATTTCATTTTATTGCCGTATATATATATATATATATATATATATATATATAGAGAGAGAGAGAGAGAGAGAGAGAGAGAGAGAGACAGAGAGAGAGAGAGAGAGAGAGAGAGAGAGAGAGAGAGAGATTGCAGTGGAGACCTAAGCACTACCCTGGTTCCTGCTCCCACTAATAGCAAGGATTTTTAGAGACATAAAACACTGTAATGAAGTAGAAGTACATGGTGGGGCTTTACAATTGAGCTGGAGGTCAGGTCAGAATGTTTAACAGACTGCAGATTACAAGGATATTAAGACATAAGATTAATATGACTGTTTGTGGAGCCAATCCCAAACAGAAAATCATAAAGAAAATGATAAAGTTCAACATTTGTGGGAAATATAACAAAATCATAACTGCCGCTAAAACAGTCTTGTGAGACAGACGCCTACTTAGTCTCAAAAATGTTAATGCAGAAAATCTTTAAGATGTATTGTAGCTCAGTGCACCTGCTCCCTCTTATCTTCTCTTTCTTGCGCACCATCCAGATTCGTGCCTTCAAATCCAACTGATTAGTGCTTTGTGCGGGTCCCACATCACGGCATCTATTCTTTTAACTCACGTGAAACACCCCCCTTGTCTGTTAAAAAAGGCCGTGCATTGAAATGCAACATCCTTATCAACTATGGTTTTGATTCAGTCTGAAAAGTTTCTGAATGTAGTCCTACTAAACTGGTGACAATATAGGATCAGCACCTGAACAATAATGCTTTTTAACAAATTAATTTGTCTAAGACACTAATAATCATTTAAAATTAATTGGGAGTTTGCATCTTTGCCTTCACATCTTGTGTATACTCTTTTCCTTGCTCGCTTTTGCTCACATAACAGAGGTGCAGAACAGACAAGGATAAAGGCAGACACAGGTAACTCACACAGAGAGATCATGGACAGAGGGGCCAGTGATGACTGCAGAGATGTGGCCTCTACTTTTTACACTGTAATATGGTGTGTGTGTTTTATTACAATCCAACTCATATTCACAGCAAATGAGCCTAAGGAAAAAAGTAATTTTAACGTGCCTATATGATACACGTGTACTGCAGAGATACAAGATGTCGGTCAGCTTTTCCTAACACCCTCCTAACACGACACACTATGTAGGCTAGTGATAATTTCCTGGCCAAACCCGACCCATAGATAACAAGAGCACGCATATGTTTATAAAGCTTGTGCGTTGGGCAGCATCTGTGGTCAAAGCCTTGGCTTGTTTGACCATTTCTTGCAAAAGAGTCTCTCTGAAAACGTGCATCAGCATGTGAATGGTCCACTTCTTCGTCCGCACACACATTCACTAGTATCATCCTATACGACATGTGAACTCCTCCCATCTTTGAGTTGGACTCAAAGATGGGAGGATACTTTTTTCCTTCTAGGACCACCACTCGCAAGTGTCTTCTGGCTGCTCTGAGTGAACAGTGGAGAGCATCACAACTGGCTTGCTGTCGTACCACTTGACCACGCAGTTTTCCATCTGCCCTGGTTACTGTGGCAAAGGTGTTTCAGGGTTTTGTCTTCAGGTAACTTTTTCAAATTGGGCTTGAATATGTGTTTTCTCTATGCACTTATTCTACTCCAAGGCATGGACTGTTAATAGTTTAAAAGTCAAATTTTCATTGAATTATTTTTAAAACCTCTCGAACTGTAGCTGCTGCCTTACAAATCACAGCCACAGAAGCCTCTGAAAAGAGATTGTGCACCCAATTTCTCTACACTTACCGCAGACCACTTGAGTGCAGGCCTCCACTAAGTGCCCATGATTCCCACTCACATCAAACCCTTGAAGGGCAGAGACAAAATACAATTCAGATCATCGGATTTGAAGTTCTGAGCATTTTGAACAAGATGCCTGGAAAAGTCCAGCCATGAAAGCTGTGGCACTTTTCCAATTACTTCCTTCAGGGTGAAGCAGACGCTGTGGTGCATCCTCCTGCCGGCATGGGAGGCCGACATTCTGGAGGCACCAACAGTTAAAACCAATTTAAAAAGCCTAAAACTAGCTAAAAAAAAACAGTTAAAATCACACAAAAAATAAATATGTGCAGCTCAAACCAATAAGGTGCTACTTACAGGATTAAGATGCTGTACTGCCTTAAAGTGCAAACACACAAGTAAAGTGCCGTGGAAAAGAGAACAAAAAAGGTACAATACATCCTATGAGGCCCATAATGAATGCCACAAAGGCTAACACTGTCAGGACCTCAGAGGCCATCACTGTCTCCACTCAAGGCTTTGAGCAGTGCAGCAGGATATTACAGCTGAAGTTAGAAGTTAGAAAAAGGCTGTGAAGCGATGCCACTAATGGGCCCACAGAGCTGAGGGCTTTGCCCCCACACACCCTCCCACTGATGGTTACAGCAGGTGCGCAGATACAGGGGCAGGGAGGGGCTGCGTGTGCTGCGCAGACAGAGAGGCGGAGCTTGTAATCCTGTGCAGCTGAGCCTTCTTGGCAGAAAGTGAAGGTGTGGGATTGCCATAAAGCCACTAAAAAACACAGACGAGCAAACAGAGCCAGAAATAAGTAAACAACCAACTGGACAGACACACACACACACTCTAACTCAAAGGAGGCCAGGCTAAACTTAATGGAAGAAGTAGTACACTTCCTTCGATACAGTCCCACTAGCAGTAGTTATGATTCCCACATTTGGGGAATTCTCAGGGGTCAACACATCCAGAGTGCAAATTACTTCATAAAAGCACTGGCCTCCCCGTCTATTTGACCCTTGTCCTAACTCATGGTTCACTTTGTTCACTATATAAAAGGGATGTCCAAATAAGAATCCAAAATGTTCATAATTATCAAAAAATTACATAAAAATAGATTTATATTTAAATACTTAATATTTATAATGTTCTATTTGAAGCAATTGTGTCTGTGTATTTTGTGTTTGTTTTGCTGAACAAGAAGTTGGCTCAAGGCCTAATATGCAAACTGGTGTTTCATAGACAGCTCCCAATCAATTTACCATGTGGAAATTTCTTTCAAACTTTATCTGAGTAGAATTATGAAATGTTTTAGAGTTAGCTTTTTTTTTGGGGAAGTTACGGATGCAGTACAGCCTTTATACAGCTGAGGGGGCTAAAACATTTACTGCATGTTGCAAAGCGCCTAACATGAGCCTCAACACGCACCAATTAAGACCTTTATTTTAGGACGTTTTCAATCACGCTCTGTGGAGTGACCCCAGTGTGCACTTGATTTAGTTCTGTTTACTTTACTTTTGGGTCGACCTTGTTCACATACACCGCGCATCATTCACCCCAAACACGCGCCATGAGCCACGTGACAGTCCATCAGCTGATCCAAGAACTTATTTTTACGATAACGCGCTTCAAGGGACAGAGCCCAGTGAATACGCGCTCGCTGCCCCTGTGCACACTGGTCTTTTCTTTCACCTGTGGCTAAATACACTGTGAGGACTGTACGCGCTGGTGGCGGAGGAGAAAAGGCGTTTTGAATGACAGACCCAGACCCAGACTCACCTGCGCAGACAGAGGCAGGACACTGTCGCTGATCTTAAGTTTATTCAAAGTCCCTCCTCAGACGAGCGTGTCAAAATGCAGCTTTGCAGCGCACATTCATACAAATATACATGACCTGACCTCTGTTTTACCCAGTTCCAAGCTTTTCTATTGTCACAGTCGACTGCGTAGGTCGGTCTAAGGTCGGCTGTGTCCAGACTCTGTCTGCTCCAGAGCGCGGGACAGCCGCTCCCACACCTTCTGTTTAAGCGACCTTCATTTAAGTAGTGTTTTATTTTATATTTACTATGGGTGAATAAATACCCATAACATGCGCCCTCTACTTTTGTTTTGTTGAAAGTTAAAGGTTAAATTTAATCTGAGTGGATATATCTTGAACAATAGAACCAAATGTGAACTAAACAGAGTTCCTTCAAAAACAGATGAGAGACAATTAGAGCTAAAACTAAAAGGTCGCAACCTATGACTGTATTGTATAAAAACTGTTGCTGTTGTACTCCCAAACATGTCCGACAATACTCTCCATGTGGTCCTGGTGTAAAATTGTTGTAAAACTGCTACTTCAGGGGAATGTGTTGTGTTCAAACAGTAACTGTGATCTATTGTTTACTATTGTCCACATATAATAGTTCCTCTCATAAAGCAAACTTACAGCCAAGTCACTATGCAGTACCTATGTTTCAAGGTATAGATCTTAATTCTTTATCATGAAACTGTGGTAATTCTTCCAAATGATTAAACAATGTATGAAAAATGTAAAGAAGATGGGACTCCAAAAATAATGTTTTTTATTTGTTTGTTTTTTACAGGAAATGTAAATCCTTTAAGGGTGAAGAGAAGGAGGGCAATGTATACGGCTCAATTCGCATCCAGATCTTATGGGTTTTTTGTTTTTTTTTAGAGGGGTTGGGGGGTTAACTGTGCCTTTAAGGTTTTATGGAGGATTTTGCAGCTTTTTGAACTGGACTGGGTTTTTAAAAATGTGGATGCAACAACAACAACATCCCCCCTCCTCCACTGCTCCTCTGTACTAAACCTCAAGAGTAAGAACAACTGGCATTTGGTTAGAGGCAGGGGAAGAGCAGCAGGAGGAGCCTGATGAGGCGGGGGACAGATCTGAAGCCGTATTGGGTGATCTGTAACAGGAGAAGACCGCCACAAGGGTCCAGAAGGGCAAGTGCACAGGTATGAATGCAGTTTTAGCAGTTTATGCACTTTTATTCTCATACTGCACTTGAAAATAAGCTAAAACACTGTATAAACATATGATTGTGATTCAACCATAACATCTACAAACCAGACCATCTTTGGACATTGCACCACTGTGTGATGTTTGTGGGCTCAGGACAGCTGGAAGAGGGACATTTTACACTGAGTTCAGAGTAAACTTTTGAGACTTTCAGTTCATTGTGATTATAAAAGACCCTCCCCTGTGTGTCAGACGGATAAGGACACATAATCACTGTGCTCTGGCAAATCTAAACTGTAATGCACAAACTGTCCTTTTAGCACATCATCACCATGGTTTAGAACACATGCATGAATAAATCTCATGTTTTTTCTTTAAGCGCTAACAATTAACTGTCCAACTGTGATTTTGTCTTTCCAGGATAGAATTTAGAGACTGACTGTAGATGAGAGTCAGCAGCTGTTGAAAAGATGCCCAACACATGAACCTAGTCTCATCTTTCACCTGGATCACCTCAACCAGAATCACCCAATCCACAGGCACCAGGTTGGTATGTCTGTGGAAACTGTACAACTATGTGTAACTGGTTCACATAATAACTATATAATAATAATTACACAAAATGTTTCCTTTTGATTATTACAGTTTGGTTTGTACCTGGTATTTGATTTACTGTGCAGCCTCGTTCTTCCAGACTTGCGTTTCTGATTACAAAGACTTGACTGCAGGGGTGTTTGAAGTGTGGATACCTGTCAGACCAGTAGTGCAAAATTGGAGCAGTCTCATGTGATGTCACCAAGTAGCTGAAGTGGATACTGGAGCCAGCATACACTCATCTTTAGGGGTTTTTGATCACAAAGCTGCACATTTACCTAGTTTGCACTAAAATTGCCAAAACAAATGACTTGGGGCAGTACATAATGCTATTAAAACACCATATACACAGTTAAGTAGCAGAAAAATGTGCTTTTAGTTTTGTTCCACTTTAAGAAGGAGCTGGCAGTAAGAGATTTTGACTTGCAGCAAATTGCCCGAGTCTGGTTCTTGTTTTTGCATAGTTTTCCCCAAGAAGATTCACTATGCCACAAGCAGCAAAAATAAAAATTAAGGCTTTAAAAAAAGCACAAAATTTATTTCAAGTCACATTTTAAATAATGATGAAATAGTTGTGCCTAAGTATTTCTAGTGTCAAATTAACATTTATTACATTCAATTAAGTTAATTTTGCTGTTGTTAATGTAAATGTGTGTAACATGGCCCGGATTGTTTCTTAGAGTGCTCTATATGGCAAACACCACCGGATGTTTATTTCCCTCCTGCAGGATGTCGTCTCTTGGATTCTTGCTGCAGTGAGTCTGATTACAGTGGCTAAACTTCAAATTACTTATGGGGAAATGCAAGTTTCAACAAAAGTCTTGATATTGAAGTTTATAAGTTGTGGTTAAAGCTTGCAATGGATCAAGATGGAGAAGGATTTTGACGCTTTTATGTGAAAGTTTTTAAACTGGGAACTATGGGGATCAACACCTTTTAATCTTATATGTGCTTTGAAAGACACAAGTTGGCTGCAAAAGGAAGGCAGCAAATAAACAGTTTATTTTTATTTTACGGTTTGATATGGCCACGAAAATGACACCAGTCTCCTCTAGAAGTGTGAGCACTACCTCTGCTGTTTTGCCTTCTTTGCCGCAGACCACCACCACTAGTCCCAGTCGAGATGTGTAGTAACAGTCATGCAACTTTTGGTTCTGGAGGAGGTCGTGTGGCGTTTACATACTGCTGTGTGGCATCATTCGTATGCATCCAATGAAGGCATTTTTGAACAGTTTTGAGAAATGTTTCCTGATTCACAAATTCTGAAAACATGTTCATGTGGCAAAGATAAAACTTCACTTGTCAACAATCCTAGAATGTTTGTACCCATGTCTGATGAAAGCTTAAATGAAACAAACAAAAAAAAAAGCTGTATGTTCTTATCTGTTTCTGGGAGGGCAACCTAGTCCAACCTCACAATCTTGGCTCACAGTTCATGAGACATTCAAGAGCAGTGGATCTATTTGAACACTTTAAAGTAAGTGGACTTTAAATGAATACTAGGCCTATTGAGTGTGATGAAGTAATAGTGTTAGTTTTTTTCATGTGCATGACTAAAACTATAGGCTATACAATGTTACAGGGCTGCTCACTGTCTGTGTGATCCCTCTGTCATCCAGGTCTGATCCATAGTAAAAGTCAAAGTTAAATCAGTGAATTGGACAAAAAGTTGTAGGAGTGAAGACGTTTTGCTGCTCATCCAAGACACTTCTTCAGTTCTGGTCAGATTACTGGTGGACACTGCCTTATATCTATGTGAAAGGAGGAGCTGTCGTAACCAGCGTGACGTAAGGACCAAAGTTGCAGACTCGCAAAGGTTTAACAATGTCTTTATTCACAATAATCGTGATCACAAGGGTAATAGTTCGTCGTATAGTCCGTAATCTTAAAACAAGGCAAGAGTCCAAAAACCATAGAAGCTGGGGAGCGTGGGTGCGGAGTCGTGGACGTAGAGGGATCGAGGTGTACGGGGAGCAGAGCGAGACAGGATCCTACCAGGGCTGAGGTGCACAAACAGGGGAGGTCCGGAGCTGGTTCCCGGCGGATTCGTGAGTACGCGAACGTTCCGGCGCCGAGTGACTCGTCCAGACCCCTCTTATCCACGGCAGGTGGCGTTGATTGCGCTGATGGGGAGCAGGTGCGCGCGGGAGGAGTCAGGATTCCGCCCAGCTCCGGAGACAGACAGGTGAGGGAGGGGGACGACGAGGGCGCAGGGAGAGCGGAACAGGAATCATGACAGGAGCTAACAAACTGTAAACAGCTTTTGTTTACAGTTTCTGTATGTAGGCTAGGTCTATTGAGCTACACTAAGCGTGCACTCTGCGTGTACTCTGCCTGACACATTAAAAGTCATTCAGCTTTTAATGGGTGTTTTCACACTTATCAGCATCCTTGCTTGCTCTATTATTCTCTTTGTTTCGTCCCTTGTTTGCTTTTGGGTTTGAGGAGTTATAGTTATAGATGGGGGATAAATGATGTCTGAGGCCCCTATTCCTGTTCAAGGAAGTATTGCCTTTTCTAAAAATTGTAAAGTGTTAGTAGGTTTAAAATAGACCAGAATTTCATACTGTCTGAAAACCCTCTGAAACTTTTCAGACACACCAGCTGTGTAAGGAATGGTTACACCTTTCCTTCTAGATTCAGATTCCCTGTTGCCCTGTTTTTGTTTTTTTTTTAGCTCTCTTAGATCTATTGAAGGCCTATTTTGAATGTCCACAAGCAGAGAGGGCTTTCTCTATGTGTTGTTCCCTCTTCACTTTTTAATCTGTGTTTGTGGGCACCACTTTTCCCTCTGTGTTGTAGTGTGCAGATACATCTGAGTTTGTGCTGGAGTGAATCAAACAGCAGGTATTGGTCAGTGTGTGTGGGTTTCCTGAAGACTTCTACCTTGAGTCGCTGGTCCTCTCCTATAGTTACTCTAAGGCCAGTTTGTTGTTCTTGGCCTCTTCCCGTGTGAGCTTGATGTTTGGATCCACATCATTAATATGTGCAGTAAATGGTTCCAGATCTTGAATTTTGATTTTAGTCTAGGTGTCATCCACGTATCGATACCAAGCACCTGGAAATGAGGCCAAAACAGTCACCAGGGTTGAGTCTGTAATACAGCTGTCTATCAATGACTTCTTCCTTCTCCAATTTCTGTAAGCAGTCTATGATGTTCTTCTTGTACCCACTAGTAGGGTCACGTTTCAGTAATTCATGGGTTGTGACATCACTGAGGAGACTGTTCCCCTTTGCCTCGTAATCCTCTGACTTCAGGATCACAGTGCTTCTCCCTGTGTCAGAATATTGATGATGTGGTTCTTCTCTGGAGCAGTGGCCTTCCTTTCCTCTGATGTTATGTTGGAGGGAGGTGGTTTGGCATTGCTCAGCAGCTGTTACTTTCAGTGTAAGGTTTCCAGCTTCTGTCTCTGTAAGTTTATTGTTTCTATAGGAAGTTTCTGGAACTGTAATGTAACTCCAAAACCAACCTAACCACAGGGATCAGAGAGACAGGAGCAAAGGGGAAGAACTCAGCCAAAGCACCGAACTTCTCTGTAACATCCTACCAGATCCCCACAGTGGACTACATTACAGCAGCAGAAACTGACATTAGAAACTCAGACTAAACTCAAAAACAAACTCAAACTAAACTCAAAATAATAGACCTGGTTTAGTCCTGGTTTATTCCTGAGTTTAGCCTGGGTTTAGCCTGGGTTTAGTCTGGGTTTAGTCTTGGTTTAGTCTTGGTTTAGTCCTGCTTTAGTCTGTGTTTAGTCCTGGTTTAGTCTTGGTTTAGTCCTGCTTTAGTCTGGGTTTAGTCCTGGTTTAGTCCTGGTTTGGTCCTGATTTAGTCCTGGTTTAGTCCCATGCAAGTTTCTGGACTGAGAACACATTATATCACACTGTGGATAATTATATAAATAAAATAATAATAATAATTAAATGTCTTTGGAGGAACAGAACCTGATCTTAACAATACATTTGTTTTAAATATGTGAAGTTTTTGGAAGACATGTACCCAAGATAATAAAAAATCTGAAAAAGTCCAGAGACAGAAGTGGATTATTGGCACAGATCCGGTGAGACTAAACAAATCTCGTCTCCGCGCAGAAAAACAAACTTTACTTGTTTCTTTTGAGTGCACTGTTATCTCCTGCGTGTGAACTTTGACCTGTGTCTTTAAACTGAGGTGAGAAATGTATATGGATGAGAGGTCAGAGGTCACAGAGCACTGTGGCAAGCACTGCAGATCAGGAAGGAACAAGCTGCCATTTTGTTGATGCAGACTGTTCTTGAGCATTTTAAATTATTATACTATGTTTAGTCATTTAAAATATTTGTTATACTTTTTATTTTAACTCTTTCTTTCGCATTAGGGTTAGAGGCCAGGGGTCAAGGGTTAGATCTTTGCTATCATCTTTTATTTTAATTACAGATGTTCATCACTGAGCTCTGTCTCACACAATAAACAGACCCATGGACTGAGCACAGAGAGAACATGCAAAACACTGTTTATCATCCTGTGGACAGTGAACACAGGACACACGAACGAGGACACACACACAAAACACAGGACACACACACACACATTCTCTCTCTTTTCTCTCATTTCTTTCCATAATTTTCTTCTCCCCTCTTTCTGTATCTCACACTTTTTTTTAGCTCTCCCCTCTCTCCTTTGCTCTTCACCTCACTCTTCTGTTCCCTCTTTTTTCCTCTTTTTTCTTTCATCTCCCCCCCCCTCTCAATCTCTATCCACTCCTTCCCTGTCTCTATCTCTTTCCCCCTCTCCTTCCCTCCCTCTCTCTCCCTTTCATCTCTCTCTATCTCTCCTTTTCCCTCCCTCCTCTAACTTTCGCTCCTCTTATTTCTCTCTCTCCTCCCTCTACCTCTCACAGCTCTCTTTCTCTTCACTGAGTCACACAGTCCTGACCTGGTCTTTTGTGTGACAGTTTAAGAGCTCGTTTATCCAGGTGTGACTGAGGCCTACCTGATCCATGTCGCCGGATCAGTTCACACTGGGGGGAGGCAGCCATGGTGTTTTTGTTACACCTCAAAGAGCAGAAAAAGGCTGGATTCAGGAGAAAAAATGTGCACAGATGAATACCTCCATGTTAAAATTATGTTTCATTCACTCAGGTCACAGTAACCCTGCACTGACCTTGTGACGTCATTAGGTAGAACTGGTGCAGAAGAGCTCCTCTGTTTTTAAAGTTCAGTAGTAGCTCAGCAGTCAGAGGCTGGTCATTGAAATCCTGCTTGGATCATCACATATTGCTGTTTCATTGGGTAAAACACTTCTGATGCCAGAATTTGGTCAATTTAGCCTTTATCAAAAGGTTGTAAGAGAATTCTCGCCTCCCTTTGCTCTCGAAACCTTCACTCCCCCCTTCAGAGCACTGCCACAACACAATCAGAGTGATACTCCACCCAGAGCCCTGAGGTGAGAGGCTGTTACAACCCAGCTCAGCTAAGGAGTAACAAACAAGATGGAAAATCGTAAACCTAAAGTTATAATTTATTGAAAAAGAATGCTTTTAGTATGCTTTAGTAAAAACTAACAAAAATCTTCTCTTAACAGAGTAGTTCAAAGTATAACTTAAAGTAATACAGCTAACAAACCAGAAAATATGAATTACAAAAAATACAAAAACAAACCAGTCTCAGAGCCTCAAACAAGTCAAAGGACTACAAGTCTCTCAATTTACAAATTTAAAGTTGCAACAGTTACACAGAGACACAGAACAGAAGTGGCATGTGCTTCACTGACAGAACCCAGCAGCCAGGAGTGGCAGGGGGCAGGAGCTTTTAAGGCATGGGAGCTGCAGGTGAAGGCCCAGGAGTGGACAGGCTCTAGCCCATCACGTGCTAAGTTGAGAGCAATGCACCAATCACAGGAGAGGTCTGTCAGTTCAAAGCTTGGACACAGAAACAGGGATCAGCGGGGACTTGACACATATGGCTGTAGGAAGAGCTGGAGGCCTGGGGCCATAACAAGGTCAGCTGACCCACTCCTGCTGCTGTGTCCAAAGCCAGGCTCGAGACAGAGGTGACAGAGCCTTTTTTGTGGCAGTGCCCTGATCATGGAACAGCGCCCTCTGCCTGTCAGGTCCTCTCAGTCTTTAACTCAGTTTAAGACCAGACTGAAAACCCACCTCTTCTCCCTGGCATTTAATACTACACTTACTGTTTTATTGTTCTGTTCCTGTGTATCGTGTCATCTCTACATTATTTTTTTGTTGACTTTTAAGTGAAGCACTTCGGTCAGCTTAAGTTGTTTTAAATGTAACATAGAAATAAAGTAAAATTTATTGAAACTACTGCACATCACATCAGACTTCATTAGACTACTCCTATAAACAAAGAGCACAAATCGGCCTAACCCTGACACTTTCCTTACTCTTTTCCTTACCCTTTTCCTAACTCATTTCCTCATTCTTTTCATAACTCTTGTCCTCACTCTTTTCGTAAGTCTTGTCCTCACTTTTTCTCACTTTTTTACTCACTTTTTCCTGACTCTTTCATAACTCTTTTCCTCACTCTTTTCCTTGGACCAAACTGACTTGAAGATGCTTTGTTTTTTTGGAGCTGTTCTTTTAACCTCAGCTCTGAAGATTCACATGTGTTTTTGAAATCATATATTTTCAAACCTGAGACACGAGCAGAGGATTCAAAATCACGTGGATTCAAAATCATGTACTTTTAAAATGATGTGGATTTAACTGGAGCCAAACCAAAGCCTTAAAAGTGCCACAGGCCACAGTAGAAAGAGCCTGATGAATGTGTCTGTTTAGAGGATTCAAACACTCCACACACCAACTCCTGAACTATAAACTATATACCAATACTATTCCAACTCATATAAAGGTCGTGTTAAAACTGCACTGCGTAACTTTTCTGGTGGACGGTTCATCACCAGCTCCAGAAGTAACAGTACTCTTACTCGAGTAATATATAGCACCGTGTAAAAGTTGTGTTATCTCTTTCCAGTGTGAGTGAGTCTAAAATGACTTGAGCTTTTTGTTGACAGTATGAAATGATTTGAACATCTGTGTTTCTTGCAGCTCCTTCAGATAGTTTGGTTCATCTGGTTTGGACCTGGTTCAGTTCTGGTTTAGTTCTGGTTTGGACCTGGTTTAGACCTGGTTTAGACCTGGTTTAGACCTGGTTTAGACCTGGTTTAGTCCTGGTTTAGTTCTGGTTTAGTTCTGGTTTAGTCCTGCTTTAGTTCTGGTTTAGTTCTGGTTTAGTCCTGCTTTAGTTCTGGTTTAGTTCTTTAGTTTTAGTTTTTTTAGTTCTAGATTTGGAACTGATTTCAAAATTTGTGTTTCTGGCTCCTTCAGATATGATTTAATTTGGCTCATTTTTGTGGCTCTTTGAAAATACAACAATTTGTAACTTATTTTGTGTTTTCTCCATAAAAGTTGCACAGTGCAGCTTCAAATGGTTCTTTTTCTAATGTTTCTCAGTAAAAAACAAACCCCAGTTGTGATGAGTTCACACTTGTTTTGTTCTAGTTAGAGCCAAATGTCTAGTCCCACTAACAGCTGTAACTGAATAAACACCAGATAAAAACACAAGTATAATGTCATAGTGTGGAACATTCCAAACAAAGCAATAACATATGAAAATCCTCTGCTTCTTGACTCTGGGTAGCAAAAGAGCTGTGTTATATTAATAGACAAACACGGTGAAGTGCTCATCTCCTCCCAAACCTCACGTCTGTGTTTGGACCATGGACTATATAAAGACGTGGACTGAGTGTCACCACAGCGTTCGACTCCAAATGAAGCTCATCGAGGCGAGCAGGTATAGGCTCAATATTTGGAATTCCGACCGCAAGTATCATAGCAACCAGAGAGCAAATCTGGAGCAAAGCTGTTGAAGGTAACGCCCCTTCTCGCCTGCACTGCTGGGAGCAAGCGTTTATCAAGACTGTCAATCAAACCTGTTGGCAATGCAAGCAGGAGCGACCTCAAGGAAAGAAGATCGTCTAATTTAACTCTTATTAATGTTCTTATCTTGAGTTACGGACACAATGGTGAAATAAAAACTTCAGGATCATGTAGATCGAGTTAACAAACATTTTAAGACCAAAATGATGAGTCTGACAG
>NC_047136.2:19735948-19740948 GCF_009829125.3 Periophthalmus magnuspinnatus
AATGTGCACCCGTTACGCTATAGCCTTCTTGCACTTCTGTGGTTAGTTATTCAAAATTCCCTATTTTATTAAAATAAATCACTTAATCACAAAACTGTCAAAATACTCAGTTTGAAGATTTCTTTTAACCGGGGTGGGGACTTGCTTTTTGTCCGCATGTCAGGTTTTATTGTTCCCGACCTTTGCTCATGTTTGACACAACATAAATCCACTTAGCCATGTCAATTTTAAACATTTTTCATTTACGTTGTGATTTTATCACGATCCTTGCTGCACTTGGCATCATCCAAGTCCTACAGCTCTCCCACAGTCGTGCGTAAAGGTGCAGGTCATTACGGCACCAAATGCGGAGTAAGGAAGCCGTTAGTGCGGTATTACGCACGACTAAAAGCCTGTCGTAGTTTAACCTTCGAGGCAGAGCTAAATCGCAGTGATGGTCACAAGAAGACAGCGTGAGAAAAGAATTTTGATGGAGAGATTTGACGATAAGCAATAATTACGCAGCTTCCTGGTTCAAGTAACCGTCTTAGAAAGATTTTATCCTTGTTTAAATCCGCACATTTTAACCACAAAAGTATTAGTTTCAATTAATATCATGAGACAAAGACCTGAATAAATGAGGTAAAACCTTAAAGTGAAAAGTTTTTCATAGCTCTACCCGATACTGTGCGCCTTTAGTATCCATATTACCATGTTCAACAAAGGCATAATTCTTACCAAAACCATAATAAAAGGAGCAAAAGCTTTTGCCCGAGGATTTTTTAATTGGCTGTTTTAGGTGAGTTAAAATGCATGTAATTCATATTTATGTATTTACAAATATATGTAAGCCAATACCTTTACCATCTGGCCCGCCACCTGTGGGCGCTGAAAAAAATTGGCCCGAAGCCAAGCGAAGTTGCCGACCCCTGTTCTACAGCCTCAGATCGTTCTGGAGTCTTGGATTGGTCTGGAGTCTCACAGATGGTTCTCAAGTCTCTTAGATCGTTAGAATCGCTCAGATCGTTCTGGAGTCCCATGTCCTTCTGTAGTCTCTCAACTTGTTCTGAAATCTCAGATCATTCCACAGCCTCAGATCGTTCTGGAGTCCCAGATTGGTTGTTATCGTGGGACTTCCAGATACAGTCTGATAGAATGGTGAACCAACCGGACATTGTTGTGATGAATAAACAACAGAGCTAAACCATTGTGGTGGACATCGCAGGACCAAGTGATGGGAACATCATGAAAAAGACATGAGAAACTAGAGAAATACCAGGGGCTCAAAGAAGAGCAGGAGAAGGCCTGGAAGGTTGTCGTAACGGGTGCAGGAAGGACCAAGAGGTGCAGACTCGGGGCAAGGTTACAGTGTTTATTTACAAAGGCAGTGAAAGTCAGTCTCAATAGTTCATATAAGTCCACAAGGAGAATCACGGAGCAGGAGGCAGACCAGGCGGGCGGAGTGCAGGTCGGGGACGAGGAAACCGGGACCGGGGTGCAGGCAAGAGCAGGGCGAGACCGGGGCAGGCTGGTCCGGCGTAGTCCAGAGAGCAGAGTCCGAGCCGGAGACCGGGAGAAGACAGGTAGCGAGACGGAGGGGTGACTTTACCGGAGCCGGAGCGCAGAGGCAGGAGCGGGGATGAGCGAGGACAGGGATCTGGAGGGTAACAAAATCCAAATGAGTACATACAGGTTGATACCAGGATACAAAACTGAGCTGGAACATTCACGTTTACACGCGGACGGTCTGGCGCCGAGTGTAGTCTGCCGAGCCCTCAAGTACTTAGCAGCAGGTGGCGGTGATTACGCTGATGCGCTCCAGGTGCGTGCGGAGAAGTCTTGAACTCCGCCCAGCTCCGGGCAGACAGGTCGGGGAGGGGTAGAGAGCACGGGAGGACAGGGACAAACGGGCATCATGACAAAGGTGAAAGCATCATTGGTGCCCGTGGTCATCGAAGCACTCGGGGCAGTGACCCCCAAACTGGAGGAGTGGCTAAAGCAGATCCCAGGAAAAACATTAGACATTTCAGTCCATAAAATTGCAGTGACCTCACAACACAATCAGTGTGCATCTCAATAATGAAACAACTGCACATCACATCAGGTTTGTCAAGTTGCTGTGTACAGTTTTGTATCATATTTTTGTATATTTATGGAGAATTGTCATGTGGGAGCATGGGGTTTTGGGCGGAGCCTTGTACAGGCTCATACTGCTAACCATAAGGAGGGCTTGAATAGGGCTCAGGGAAGATCGCTAGAAAACCTCAACCTCAAACCTGAATGGAAGACATCTAAAACCTCTTCAGGTACGTTTTTGATGAGGGAACAGCGATAGGACATGGGAGAAAGCTCCATGGCCTTCAGCTTCCTAGGCGCCATTTTGACCTATGAAAGAATACTTTTTGTTGAATTGTTGAATTATTAATGTGATCTGTGTAACTTCTTGTGGGAGGTTTACTACTTGCTTGTCTCCATAGGGACTAGCCTTGGCCAAATGTTTTTATTGCAAAAAATACCTTAAAAAAACCTGCATTATTTATGTGAACGAGCCTCCCTCTCCACAGATCAGACATGTAACTTTGTCTAGTGGCATCATCTTTTTTGTTTACATAGAGATAGATAAGTTTAATGCTATATTGTGGAACATTCCAGGCAAAAAATAACATCTCCATGGCGACAAGAATGTGGAACACTTACATCGTTTACCTTCAAAAGTGTGAATGTGGGTAAACCACAACTAGGACTAAACCAAGGCTAAACCAGGACTAAACCAAGACTAAACCAGGACTAAACCAAGACTAAAGCAAGACTAAACCAGGACTAAACAAGAACTAAAGCAAGACTAAACCAGGACTAAACTAGGACTAAACTAGGACTAAACCAGGACTAAACTAGGACTAAACCAGGACTAAACCAGGACTCAACCAAGACTAAACCAGGACTAACCTGTGTGTCAAAACAAAGAGCAGTTTTACAAGTAAGAACAAGGTCTCAGTGAACAAATCAGTCCCCATCCTCATCTCCTAATCTTACGTGTAAAGTCAGACCTCCATGTTCAACCACACGCAGCTCTCCCTGTTTTTCTCTATGGCCCAAAAACATAAGGATCCTGCCAAGTCCGTGGTCCATCTGTGGTCCAAGTCCTGGTCCAAGTCCTGGTCCAAGCCCTGGTCCATGTCCTGGTTGAAATCCTAGTCCAAGTCCTGGTCTAGTTTAAGATCTGGATGCAGAGTGGTTTTAAACTTCCCAGCAGCAGTCACAGGCAATATCAACACAAAGGATCATCTGTACACATTAGTTTGACAACATCAGTTATAGGAGAGGTTGTGGGTTAGACTCCTGATCTCTCTGAGTGGAGTGTGCATGTTCTCCCTGTGTGACTGTGGCAGAGTGGTTATCCTGTCTCCTCCCTCTCACCAGGAGGTTGTGGGTTAGACTTCTGATCTTTCTGAGTGGAGCATCTTTTTTTCATATTTATTTTTGGTCAGATACCGATCTAGAAAACATTTACACGCAGGTTTGCCCAGATGAGAGAGAAAGTAGGTCATCTGGAGACGAGACTTAAGCGTAAAAGTACAGGCTCTGTGTATGTGTAAAGTCTCATAGGAGCTGTTCAGGTCAGAAATGGTAGAATCCTGTGGTTTTCTGTGTCGGTGTGTGCGCAGATAAAGAGCCAGAGGCAGAGGACGACCCCAAACCCAGCGAGGGGAGAGTGAGAGGAGGGGGAAGGGTTTGGGGGGGTATGTGGTCATGTGGGATTCCGATTTCCCAGAATGAGGCACAAAGTGAAGCCATAGAAAACAACCAGAGCAGAGACAGAACCGCCATGTTTTCATCTTCTCCAACCAACGCCGAGCATCCAGCATCAGAAGAAGAACCAGCTCACGAACACAGAAGAACCAGCTCACAAACACAGAAGAAGAACCAGCTCACAAACACAGAAGAAGAACCAGCTCACAAACACAGAAGAAGAACCAGCTCACGAACACAGAAGAACCAGCTCACAAACACAGAAGAAGAACCAGCTCACAAACACAGAAGAAGAACCAGCTCACAAACACAGAAGAAGAACCAGCTCTCAAACACAGAAGAACCAGCTTTCAAACACAGAAGAAGAACCAGCTCTCAAACACAGAAGAAGAACCAGCATATATATGTATATATATATATATATATATATATATATATATATATATATATATATATATATATATATATATATATATATATATATATATATATATATATATATATATATATATATATATATATATATATATATATGTGGGGGGGGGGTCTGTTCTCCTCTCTCCCCTTCCTCCCCCCTTCCCTCTCCCTCCTTCTCTCTTTCCTCTCCCTCTCTCTTTACTGACAGCCCTTGCTCTGCTCTGGCTGCAGTTTGTCTGATCATAACTTCAACACTCTTTCACTGTGTTTCATTCACTCCTTGTTCCTGTTTCATCCCTTCTTTCTGCTGCTTGTTCAAATAAATGTCAGATTCTATCACTTTTAAAGATTATAAATATCACTGTGTTTTCCTCCCACTTTATTCATAACAACGGTCTGCTTCAAGAAGGTCAACCAGGTCTAAACCGGGATTATACCAGGTCTGGACCAGGACTAAACCAGGACTAAACCAGGAGTAAACCAGGTCTAAACACGGACTAAACCAGGACTAAACCAGGTCTAAACAAGGACTAAACCAGGAGTAAACCAGGTCTAAACCAGGTCTAAACAAGGACTAAACCAGGACTAAGCCAGGACTAAAACAAGGTCTACCCTGGCTTCATCTTCTAACCCTGTACCCGGCCTCTTTTCTTAAGCCAGTACCTGGCCTCATCTCCTGTTTCCTTTTACCCAGAGCCTTGTCACCTAACTGTGTGCCTGGCCTTTATTCCTGCACCCCAGACTTGTCTCCTGATGTCTTGAACCCAGTCTTGTCTCCTGGTTCCCTGTACTCAGCCTCGTCTCCTCGTTCCCTGTACTTTTAATTCTATACCCATCCTCATCTCCTAACTCTG
>NC_047136.2:20096881-20152256 GCF_009829125.3 Periophthalmus magnuspinnatus
TTTTGTCTTCTCCCTATCCTCTCCCTTTCCCTCCTTTTTGTGACGGAAGAGTAGCATATGTCTGCCTTCAGGCTCAGAGGAAGACAGGAGCAGAGAGTGAGAGAAAGAGGAGGGGTAGAAGAGAAAAAGACCTTAGACAGATGAGAGCATATGGTAATATCATATTCAAAAGGCACACTGTGCTGTCTCCATGGAGATGTTGCTTTGCCTGCAATGTTTCAGTGTGGCATTAAACTCCAAGTCTTACAGTGTGGAACATTACAATATTACATTTTATTGTTACTTTTGTATATTGATGCTTTTACTATTAATGCAGTAACATCTCCATGGAGACGAGAAGGTGGCAGACCAGCCAACCAAAAAGTTACATAGTGCAAGTTAACTGAACAGCACTAAGGTCAGTTGTCCAGATGATTTTTGAAAACAGACTTTTATTTTTTGTCAATTTATTATTATTTTTTAATGTAAATTTAGTTTAATTCTAAAACTCACTACAGTGTGTCACCTTCTGGAGGCGGCACGTCACGTTCAGGATTCCATGGAAACAAAGTTAAAACTACACTTTCTCTTCTTCGTGGAGGTGTATACTTTGGAATATTAAAGCCAAAAGAAGTACATTTCTATGGAAACAAGTTGATGTAGGTCCTCCTCCAGATCCATTAAGAGTCAGGCTTGTGGAGATGCGAGCCCACTCACAGTAAGGACACATGTTTTTAGATGTTTTTCAATAAAATAAAAACCATAATGAAAAAAAAACAAAAACAAATGTGCTTTTATTTGAGTCTATTTTTGGCAAGAAAGATAAATATGGCTATAATCAACAAAAAAAATTGAAAGAAAAAACAATTAGATAAGATATCTAATTGTTTTTTAAAGTAAAAATAATCTGGACTTTTAATCACAGTTTTGATCTTAGTTCTTTTGACTTCTTGACCCCTGCAGCAGCCTATAGACTGCTTTCAATTCAAAAGTTGTGTTTGTTTTAAATTGCTAATCGCTATGGTAACAGTCCTTATTTTTAATCATTCTGAAGCCAACAGTTCATATCAATATCATATTTTTATTTGAACAGACAAATCAAAGTGGTACAAAAGTGAAACCAGGACAATCAGAGCTGTAGAGTTACTTGGCCGATCCCAAAGTGAGTTTCTGCAGGTCCTGAATCCCGTCTTTATCGATGACTCTGACGTTAAATGAGGGAAGGTTCAAAATGAAACGCTTGTTCAGCTAAAAACAGACAGAAAAAAGTTATTAATGATTAAATCAGACCTGTTCTTCAAACTGTTCTGTGAGGAGCTTTAAACCATGTTCTAGTTGATGTCAGTTCCCATTGGGCACCGCAGTTTTCTAAAGTGGAAGTCAGCTGGCTTATGCGGTCGCAGAAGCAAAAACTTGGGGTTGGGAGGAGTTCGGAGATGCCACGGAGAAGGACTATTGGTCGGCCTCCAAGAGATTCTGGCAAACCGTTGTTGGATGGTGGAAGGAATACTTTTAGGATCTCCTCACTCCAACCGTCACGTCTTCCGAGGAAAAAGCAGAGACTGGGGACTCGGAAGCGGACTCGTCCATCACACTGGCAGAGTCACTGAGGTGGTTGGCAAGCTACTCGGTGGCAAGGCTCCGGGGGTGGACAAGATCCGTCCTGAGTACCTTAAGTCTCTGGTTGTTGTGGACCCGTCTAGCTGACATGTCTCTGCCACAATGCATGACAGTCGGGGACAGTGCCGCTGGACTGGCAGACTGGGGTGTTGGTCCCTCTGTTTAAGAAGACGGGACTGGCGGGTGTGTTTCAACTACAGGGGGATCACACTCCTCAGCCTTCCCAGTAAGGTCTATTCCAGGGTACTGGAGAGGAGAATCTGACCGGTAGTCGAACCTCTGATTCAGGAGGAGCAGTGCGGTTTTCATCCCAGTCGTGGAACACTGGACCAGCTCTATACTCTCCATCGGGTCCTCTGGGGTTCATGGGAGTTTGCCACAGTCCACATGTGCTTTGTGGATCTGGCAAAGGCATTCGGCCATGTCCCTTGTGGTGGCCTTTGGGGGGTGCTCTGGGAGTATGGAGTCTGGGGCTCTTTGCTAAGGGCTGTCTGGTCCCTGTATGACCAGAGCAGGAGCTGTGTTCAATTGCCAGCAGTAAGTCAGACCTGTTCCCGGTGCATGTTGGACTCCGCCAGGGCTGCCCTTTGTCACTGGTTCTGTTCATTGTATTTATGAACAGAATTTCTAGGTGCAGCCAGGGGCCGGAGGGGGTCCGGTTCGGAAACCGATTTGATCTCTGCTGTTTGCAGATGATGTCCTGATGGCTTCATTGAGCCAGGACCTGCAGCAGGTACTACGGTGGTCAGGTACTGGGGTGGTTTGCACCCGAGTGTGAAGTGGCTGGGATGATTAGCTCCTCCAAATTTGAGGCCATGGTTCTCGACCGGAAAAAAGGTGGCTTACCCTCTCCGGATGGGTGGAGAGTCCCTGCCTCAAGTGAAGGACTTCAAGTATCTCACGGTCTTGTTCAGAGTGAGGGAACAATGGAGCTTTAGATTGACAGGTGGATCGGTGCAGCGTCTGCAGTGATGCGGTCGCTGTATCGGACTGTCCTGGTAAAGAAGGAGCTGAGCCAAAAGGCAAAACTCTTGATTTACTGGTCAATCTACATTCCTATCCTCACCTATGGTCATGAGCTTTGGGTAATGACCAAAAGGACAAGATCACGAATACAAGTGGCCGAAAGGAGTTTCCTCTGCAGAGTGTGCAGGGCACTCCTTTAGAAAAAGGGGGAGGAGCTTGCTCACACTGGAGGAGCTTGAAGTAGAGCTGCTGCTCCTCCACATCGAGAGGAGCCAGCTGGGGTGGCTCGGTCATGTGTTCCATATGCCTCCCGGACGCCTCCCTAGGGAGGTTTTCCGGGCATGTCCCACCAGAAAGAGGCCCCTGGGAAGACCCAGGATACACTGGAGGGACTGTCTCTTGGCTGGCCTGGGAACACTGTGGGGTCCCACTGGAGGAGCTGAAGAAAGTGCCTGGGGTGACGGAAGCCTGGGAGTCCCTGTTTAGACTACTGCCCCCCACGACCCAGCTCTGGATAAGCGAAAGAAAATGGATGGATGGACATTGAGACTTTCTGTTCCAACTACAACCTGTAAATAGTCTCATTACACCAGTTTAAATGTCCAGCCAGAATATTAACTGAACTGATATTTGGAAGCCGATATCAGATCCAGAAAATGCTTCAGCATCTGGCACATTCCTTTTTTTTTAAATGAACTTTATTTTCGCTAATTAGAGTAAAAAACATGACTCACTTCCTCAATGCATTTCTTGAGGAGATCCATGGCCTCTTCTCTGGTCAGATCTGAAACAAGAGAAGAAAACACACCCAAGATTAAAGCTCATTTAATTAACAGAAATAATTAGCTCTTGTTATAAAACTAGTCCGTGGAATAAAGGTTTCGTGTTAATTACGTACAACACAAAAGCTTTGATTGGAACCACAACACTAATCCTTAAACAGCAGCTGGATCTAGATTATTCAGGTGGAGTTCTCTGTAACTGTCAGACTGCAAATGTGTTGACCTGGTTTAGGATTAATATCTCTCCAATTACTGGGCCTGTCGACATGAAACTAAAACTGGAGCAAAGTTCAGGGTCTTCTCTGTCAGAACGATAGAATGTATAAAAAAGTCAATGTGACGTCACCCATAGAATTTGGCTCTAGTCAAATGAAGCTCATCGATGCTAGCAGTTATAAGGGCCAATTTGGAGCCGAGTTCCATATTTGGATTTCCAATCGCCAGTGTCATAGCAACCAGTGCCAATCTAGAGCGAGGCTGTTGAAGGTGCATCTCTAGATGCATCAGTATTAGTGTACATCACATCAGTATTCATGTACCTGGCCTGTATCGTGTACATTTGTAATCGTGTACCTGGCCTGTAATATCGGTCGAGGATGGAGAGAGTGAGGAAGGCGCCGTATCCGTGTGCTGCAAACGGAGCTTTGGCCAAAGACGACAGATGGTCCATGTAAAACAGCCCCGGGCCGTCAGCGTCGTCGTAACCAGCCAGAAGCAGGTTCACATGGTACGGAGTCTGCGGAGGGACAAAACACACACCTTTGAGCTTAATTATCAAGAAAAACAAAAGCTGTAGCCGTTTAAGATCATTCACAACATCACACTCTTCTATAGGCATGAGTACCGCACGCCAACAGGTCAAACAGTTTATACTTTCGCTGTAAAAGTACAACTTGAGTTTCTGTTCTCCACTTGTTCTTATTATGGATTTGTTTTTTAGCAGCTCAGTGTGAGTTCAGAAGAGCAGAACGGAGGGACCAAAGGTGTCACATCTGCCGAGGTGCCCCGGGACAGACGACTGGAAAAGAGCCAGCACATTAAACTGTCTACTCTCAGCACCAGGACCTGTGTGATGCTTCAGTCCTGGCTCGATCCTGGCCAGGTCCTGGCTCAGAGCTCAAATCTGACTGGTCTAAGGTGGTAGGAAAATCTCAATTTTTTTATTTTTATTTTCTATGTACATTCCCAAAAAACTTTCCAGGTTTTTTAGAATTCCCAGAACGTGTGGGAACACTGACAAAGCAGATCCACAGCTGTCTCTCACACGTTAAACTTTATTTTTGAATGGCAAATAAGTGTTAGCGCCCCCTGCTGCTGCACAGACAGATCGACCCAAAAAAAAGAAGATGTAAATGAGAAAAACCCTGAGGCCAAACACACAAACATCAGAGCCAAGGAGAGAATTTGGGATATTTTTAAAGCCGCAACTTTGAATGTGAAGAAATTTAATGAACTTTGGTTTAACAAGTAAAACTGTAGAGGTGGAATTAATCTGAACCGTTGCAAAGTTGGAGGTTCTGCCACCTGCTTCTCTCTATGGAGATGTTCGTAGTGTTATCATGATACTAAAACTTGAAACTCTAAAACTCTTTTAGACAATATACTGTAATTTTCCAGATTAAATGGTAGTACTTTGTTTTCTATTTCCATGTGTCTTATATCTGTAATCCCTCAGTGTCCAGTAGGTTCATAGTGGTCCATGGGTGTATAATTATCTATGTGTCTTATACTTGTGAAAGATACAGAGCAAGATCATTCTAAAGATATTCAGAAAAGCTTAATTTCTGTCCTGTCAATGTCTTTTTCAGTACCGATACCTGCTCAAACCAGTATCGAGTTTCAATTCTAGTTTTAGTATCAATTAGTACCCGATTTGATACTTTTGACAGTCCTACGTGATAGTGCTGGAATGTTCCAGAGTGTAAATTTAAAATGGTCAAACATGTATTAAAAGACTGATTTAAATACTCAATTAGCCTATTGTTCCTATTGGGCACCGCACTTTTCTAACACAGAAGTCAATGGACTTGTTTCTTTAATTAAATAATTTCAGATGAATATTGTGATTTAAAATGATAACATAATGATCCACGGGTGTCAAAGATTATAACTATAGAAACACAAGCACAATAGGGCTGATTTAAACTTTTGATAATGTTTTAATAATGCTGCAGTCTTTATTCTAAAAGGCCTTCTGATGTGTGTACGATTCAGATACGATTACGATTATTTGAATAGTCACGATTATTTCAATTAATCGTTGCAGCCTTAAATGGAAGGCCCATTTCTCCTAAAATCAAATCTCTCATTTCTCTCAGTTGTTTAGTTGTAGTTGAGTTTATTTTTACCTCCTCTGGCTCTAACCCGTCTGAACTGTGCAGAGTCCTATAGTGGTACAGGTGCATTGTGGTTCATTTACATTTGTTTATCTCACTGAGTCCACAGCGGGAGGCGAGACGGGGCAGGTGTCGCGCTAACAAGCCCACCTCCAGAAAAAAGGTGCAAAGTATTCTCTGTTTATCGTTATTATTACGGTTACATGTATCAGAGAGAAGCAGGTGCAGGGGAGGGGAGGAAGCGTCTGGGGAGTGGAAGACACAAACATTTTTCATGTCAAACCACAGTCTAAGGGGAGAGAGGGGAGGGTCCCTGAGGAGAGAAAGAGAAATAGAGGGAGAGGGAGAAAGGGGGGATCCCAAGGGGGACTGGAGAGAGAAGGGGACCAGAGGGTGAGGGGAGAGAGAGACAGGGGTCCTGAGCAGGGCCGTCAACAGACGTTTGAGGGGCCCAGGTCAACAAGGCTTATATGGGCCCCCTCTAATGTAAATTAATATGCAGACGTTCCAATTCTGCACCCATAAGACCCTGGGGCCCGGGACAACCCCTTTGCCTCTCCCTGTCGACTCCATGGTAACGAGGGTGAGGAGGGATCGAGGGAAAGAAAAAGGAGGAGGGGGGTGCTATAAGTGAGTGTAGAGCGAGGGGGTGGGTCCCGAGGGTTGAAGGTGTGGGGGGTAAAGTACAGAATAATGGACTTGGACATGACAGAATGGTCCTGGTTCAGTCCCGGGTCAGTCCCGATCCAGTCTTCCTGAAGATATGGGACAGGCCTCTACTTTGACAATGTTTAAATCCAGGCTTCAAATGGTTCTGTTTAGCTGTGCATACGACTGAAAGGTTTTTATTTTGCCTCTTCTCTTTTAATGTTAATTTTGTGATTATTTTATGATGATTTATGTTGTTTATTTGTTACATTAATGTCCTTGTTAATCTTTAACCTCCTAAGACCTGAGCTCTTGCATGACATGTTTTATTAAATTTTCTTTGTTATTTGGGCTGACTGGGACCTGATGAGTCTAAATACAAAGAATTATCTTTTTACATTATGTAGTTTCTGGGAAAAGTGATGTAAAACGAATGTCCTCATATGTAGACATTTGAATCATTTTGCTCAAACATTTAAATAATGATCTGCAAAAACTATTTATTAAGACCCTGAACACAGCAACATTTGTCCTGAATGTAAAAACAAAATGAGAAACAACAACTGTGCCTCTTGGAACAATTTGTCTCATGTGAAGAGCTGCTGATAGGAGCAGGAAGACATGTGCCTTCACAAAACATTCTACACTCTTAAAATTTTTCTAAATTGAATATATTTACATTGTTGCTGTTCTTGTATGGTGTTATTCTTCTGGCCTAGACAACCCAAAATGTGGTGGTCCTAGGAGGTTAAAGCACTGGTACTCTGTGTACCAATTGTGAAACAGATAAACTTGCTTTGCCTTAGTAGTGAGACTCGCCAAAACCACAGATGCCTCGTTTACATTAAAGAGACTCGCGTTGGCTAGCTCAGTGTGTCTCAAAGCTAATGCTAACTTTTATTAAAACTAATGTAAAATATTTAAAAAAACAACCAGTTTAAATTTCAGTAAAGTTTAAAGGCACAGTGCGTTTCCATGGAATCATGAAGGTGATGTACCATCTCCAGGAAGTTCCAAAGTTAAAACCATACTTTGGCTATAATATTCCACAGTATAACAAAAAAAATCTCTATGGAGAATGTTCCAAAGGAGCAACATTTCCATGGAAACAAGCAGGGAGAGGCCCTACTCCAGGCCAAATAAGAGTCAGGTTTGAGGAGATGTGATTTATAGTGCAAATATTTTACTACTATTTGTTTTTTGTTTCTGGATCACTTCAGTTTGTGGCGTTATTTCAGTACTGTCAAAAATTGCATTAGCATTGAGACACAAACAACTATAAACATGGCATCCACCCTCAGCTCCCAGTCCAATGCTCCCTGTCCACCGCCTGATCCAAGTGTTAATGAATTTGATCATTATTAGGCAAAGAATGCACACAAATAAAATAGGAAAGATAGAAGAGATGCCAACAGCCTCTCCGGGCTAGCTTAGTCAACTAAACGATTGGTAGGACATGTCTCTATTGATACTCTGCAGTTACATCGCATTGGTGGTGTTCTGCATGTGCATCTATGGTGGAATGTTCCGCAGTTGCCATGATGACACAGTGCACGCACTGTCAAAAAAATTTTGTAAACTCAAGTCTGAAAGCATAAGGGGAAAAAAAGTGATTTAAAGAGCACATCTTCAGGAACCTGTGATCAATTCGAGTGTTCATGGTCCTGTTTATCAGTTTGACTTTCAACAAAAAGGCGAGTGACTAACTGAAAAACTGTTGGCTAATGCTTGTAATGTTATTTGAGAGGGACTTGTTTAACAGCACAAATCAGCTCACCTGTTGGAGTTCAGATAAGTCAGTTCTTTCTGGTCAGATTGTGTTAAAACAAAACTCAGATTAAAGTCTAACTTGAGTAACAGAGCTTCAGACAGAGCAGCGCCTCCAGTTAGCATCACACCCCCAGGAAATGTTGATGACATCAGCTGCAAAGTAACAATAGTGGATCAAAAATGCCTCTAGTGGACCACAGTCACGGTCCAGACAGATTACAGTTCTTTATTTCTACTCTTGTTGTGTAGAAAGTTCTATGGACTCAGGGACAGACACATCAATAACAAACTGTGCTCCGGTAATGACTTGAATATTAAGTGATTTTTAAACTTGTGAATAAACTTTCCTCAGACATGTTCACATCTCATGTTTGTGTCTTTAGGCTTGAACACAAATCTATAAAAACACGCTGATATTCTAACCCTCATGTCCCATCGATCCTTCACTCCCACAATTCAAACTTTTACCACCATCTCACCTGTCAATGTATAATTTTTATATTCACAGACATAAGAGACATGGTCTAATCAGAGTACTGCATTCTGAATACTCTGAATACTGTTACACAGAGGCACATTTAAAATTATAAAGACCGTAGACTGTATAAAGAAGTGAACTTAGTGAGTGTGATGTCACCCACAGCGTCTGGCTCCAGTCAAATGAAGCTCGTCGAGGCTAGAGCAGTTATAGGGACCAATTTGGAGCAGAGTTCAATATTTGGAATTCCAACCGTGAGTATCATAGCAGCCAAAGTGCCAATCCAGAGTGAAGCTGTTGAAGGTAACGCCTGCACCGCTGGTTTAGCAGGGAACCAACCTGTTGCTAATGCTACCGGGAGTGACCTCTGGGAAAGAAGGCGCCTGATTGGTTTGTTATTAATGTTCATATCTTGATTTACAGACACAATAGTGAAATAAAAATCCCAGGATCATGTAGAGCGGGTTAATACAAACATTTTAAGACCAAAATGACGAGTCTGACAGCAGCAGATACAGAGAGGGGGCCACAGTTTTTCAATAGAAAGTGAATTGGAGCCAGATGGAGCCGGAAGCGTGCCCATGATCACTTCCTGTTTGGAACGCTGTGGCTAGCATTTATATATACAATGTATGGCTTCACAGTTTGTTCTAAATTTATTTATCACTGATCAAAGTAATAAATAAAAGAAGAGCAGAGCTTTATGTTTTTCTCTTTGACTCTGTGTAGTTTGAGCCAAAATTACAGGATGAAATACCACCATGTAATCCTTAGAGTTTAGAAAAGTGGTGGTTACTGCATGAGCATTCAGAGTACGTGTTCGTAGTACATGTACTTCCCAACACTAATGACTGATATGACTGCGGCTAAGGTGATTCACATAAAGCGAATCTTTTGCTTTGAGTCTTGTTCAAACTGGAATCCTTAGGGGGGCATAAGTTGTGTTTACAGATCTACAGAGAGGAGCAGACTGAAACTGGAGGTCCCTCAGGCCTGATCGCTTTGGGGAATCGGTCGGTTGATTAACAGGTGGTTTATAATATGGCAACGCTTCTATTAATTTAGGGGAAAAACATTAACAAACTCCAACTTTTCTATATCGTAAACCCTGCTGGATATGATTGGATTTAAGAAGATTTTGTCCCATGTATTTGAGCAAAATGTGTCTTGCCCATAGACTGTTTATATAAATGGACAGAGCTAACCTGCTAGCTGCCGAATAACAAATATGAAGTGATCATGGGCTGCACTTCTAGCTCGACTCTGGTTCCAATTCACTTTACTTTAGAAAACTGTGGCCCCTCTCTCTGTAACTGCTACCGCCAGATTCGTCATTTTGGCTTTAAAATATTTGTATTAACCCTGCTCTACATGATCCTGGGGTTTTTATTTCAAATCAAGATGTCAACATTAATAACAAGGTCGCTCCCACTAGCATTAGCAACAGGTTTGATGAGAGCGGTGGTGAGAACGGGAAGGGGCGTTACCACAGCCTCGCTCCAGATTGGTTGCTATGATACTCGTGTTCGGAATTTCCAAATATGGAACTTGGCTCCAAATTCTTTCTTTCTTTCTTTTTTATTTGACAGGGACCATGTACAAATTCATTAATCTTACACGTAAAAGATGATTTGTTTAACTACAATAAAAAAAATGACCCCATGTCCAATAAAGTATGTTCCCCCCAGTCCAGACTAATATAAAAATCATTATGTGCAGGTTTATACAGTGAAGACAGAGCAGCACCAATTAACTAGACTGATGTGGACACGTTTGATTATTTAAAATGTACTTTTTCAAATTTCTAGTAAAACTATTAAAATCCAGAGACAATTTCAGACTGTCTGGAAGCTGATTCCACTGCCTAATGGTTTGATAAGAAAAAGCCGATTGAGCAAAGGCCGAGGATCTTTTTGGAACTATGCAATTTCGGTTTACGCAGGAACTGGAGCCGAACGCTGTGGGTGACGTCACACTCACTTAGTCCACTCCTTTATAGTCTATGGTCTCTCCCCAGTACAAATCTATTGTATAAGCGGACTTTGAGGTCAAAAACCACTGCCTGCTGTCTGCATGTAATTATTAAAGAGTTTAATTGTCAACAAATGAGAAGGTGCGTTTTGTTTTGTGAAAAGTGCTTATAAGCTCATTGGTGAATAATTAGGATGCTCTGATGAGGAGGAGTGAGGAGTAACTTTGGACCACTGCAAAGTATTTAAAATAAACCACTCAAGTACACTGCCTTTAAGATCATTATTAGACTAACAAAGTCCCATTCACAGGACAAAAATGAACCTTTCCTGAACATCTATAAAGTGATCTTGAGCTGTATCAGAACAAGTATAAGACACAGACTAGTATACGCACATGGGCCACTATGGACCTACTGGACACTGAGGGATTACACAAATATAAGACCACATGGGAATAGAAAACAAAGTATGAACATTTAACATGGAACATCACAGTATATTGTCTAAAGAAAGAGTGTTTTTATTATCATAGTATTGGGATCTGTATCAAGTCTTAGTATCAAAATAGAGTTTGAAATTTTAGTAGACAGCACTAATGGTGGGGGACCCTCTACAAGAAAAGTTACATCGTGTAGCTTTAAAGCCCACTGCTCACTATTGTCCATATAGTTGTTATTCCCGTAGCTCCTGTTTGCTTGTTGTAAACAAACAGAGTCCTATAGCTTCATCTCAAGGTTGCTCTTGTCGGAGGAGAACATCATAATTCATGTTTTTGCCGTTAGCTGGTTTTGTATCGGTATTTTTATTTGCCCCACAGTCATGAATTTACTTGTACAACATTTACGAATTTGCACAGATCTCTAGAGTATCCACGAATGTAGCGCTAGCATCCTGTGCTACCTCCAAGCTACGATTTTCCCTCCATCATCAACATCCGCGCACATGGACGTTTGCAAATGAGGTTTTCATAAACATATTTCTACAGCGTTTAGCCTCAAAACATGTGGAGTGGAGAATATGAAATCAAAACCAGAGAGAGATGGTACAGCTAACTGGATCTCAGCAAGTTTGGTTTTGCAAGTTTTTGATGTAGCCTGAGTTTAGACTATGGGCAGCTAATGGCTAATAATAATAAAAAAATACTAGCACTAACAAACTGCAATATGTACACAACCAGGCAAAAGTTTGGACATCATTATTTTTACTACTTTCTACATTTTATAAACACAGACATCAAAAATATTAAGTAAGATATATGGAATTATGTAGTAAAGAGAAAGTGTTAAATAACTCTTCAATTTTATTTTTTTTTATATTGAAATCCTCAAAGTATCCTCCCTCTGCTTTGTTGAAAAATATTTAGTAGAATTATTTACATTTTTACTGGTACTTACAACATAATGTTATATATTTGATGTCTTCGATGTGTATGTAAAATGTAGACGGTAGTAAAAAAAATAAAATAAAAAAAAACATCAAATGAGAGGACGTGTCCAAATTTTTGACTAGTTGTATTGGCTGTATGATTTTTGGGGTCAGTATTTCTTGTGGTGCTTTTTCCTTTGCGTTAGTGGGGACTTTACTTGTCTGTACCATTTGAGCTGTAGAAGGTTGAATTATTACCTATCTTCACTATAGACACAAGCTAATGACCTAAGTGTTGCGTTCTGCTGCTTGATTATCGCAGTTTGTTTTTGTAGGATCATTTTCTGGCTTAACGGTTGACGTGTAAGTGGCATAAATTCATTATTCTGCATTTACTTCAGCAAAGTAAAGAACTCCAAAATGTGTTCTCGTGATTGGCCTAGTTCTGAGCTTTCACATGAGGCCTGTCCACATACTAAGAATGAGACACACTTGTATGTGTCCTTTTAGCGGTGTTGATTCTTAAATGGACTGTGATCCTACGTCTTAACATATTCTGGATCAACTCCAAATTCTTACAACTCGATATCAAATCAGGTTATAACAGTGTTTCTGCCCTTTAAATTGACCTGACTCTGGAGTTTACAGAGTTTTTTTGTTTGTCAGTAAAGTGAGAATAATGAGTTTAAAAGTATGTGTGCTGCCCATAGACTGTATATATATAAATGGACATAGCTAACCTGCTAGTCGCTGCATTCCAAACAGGAAGTGATAATGGGCATACTTCTGGCTCCATCGACTCTGATGGCATTTCACTTCCTATTGAAAAGCTGTGGCCCCTCTCTGTAACTGCTGCTGTCAGACTCATCATTTTGGTCTTAAAATGTTCGTATTGACCCGCTCTACATGATCCTGTGGAATACCTTGCAACAATATTTTATGAAATGTATTGCATAGTATACATTGTTAGGTACAGTAATTGTACTCTGCTTTTTAAACTCTAGATGGTGCTTTTCACGATATATCCATTTATATTTTACACCTCAAACTAAAATAATGCATTACTAATGTAAATTGTGTATGGTGTGGACCACTGTAAGAACGGCTGCTTTGCTGCAGCCAAACGTGGATCCAATAAATAAATCCTGGTGTTTTTATTTCGCCATTTGGTCCGTGATTCAAGATATAAACATTAATACCAGACCAATCAGGCGTCTTCTTACCTCAAGGTCGCCCCCACTAGTTTTAGCAACAGGTTTGATTGACAGCATTGCTAAATGCCCACTCCATGCTAAACCAGCAATGTGTGTGGTAAGGGGCGTTACCTTCAACAGTTTCTCTCCAGATTGGCTCTTTGGTTACTATGATACTCGTGGTCTGAATTCCAAATATAATACTGGTGCCGATCCATTAAAACAGTTGCTTTTGTGTCCTCGTTTAAGCCTGGACTCCACTGCTCGGATCATAATTTTTATACTTGACAAACAAGCTAAAGTATTTAAGATGAATCACTGCAATTTGGATTTAACAGAGCCTGGATACTGATGGAGTAGATCTTAGCCTGTCATGATTGGGATTCACGCCCCCTAGTGCCCTCTATCTGCAGGTAAGGCCGGGTCAATTGTGATTGTAAAACCTTTGAAATGACTATGATGCAGGCTACATACATACGATATGGACTTGATGGTAAAACGTCTCTTTAGCGCCATCTAATGAAGCCAAAAGAGAGCTAGCTGCTATAAGACAAACAGCTCAGGTGGTCGGTAAATAAATACAAATGTAAACAGTGTAGCTTGTTTTAATTAACCTAGCGCCGCTTTGCTAACACACCTCCGCTGTGAGCATATGTCTTTTATGGAGAGTGGGAGGGCCTCTGAGTTAATTTGAGGTTTGCAGCTTGTGTTGGGATTGCACCTTCACCTCGATGCCTTTTCGCTAATTTGTTAAGAGCAGAGCAGCGGCCGCCTGTCACAACAGCAGAAGGACAAAAATAATTAAGAATAACAATTAGTGTGACTCATAATGGGACCACAGCCAAAACTACAGAGAGGGAGAGGGGGACAAAGAGAGGAGGAGGAGAGAGAAGGAAGGAGGGAGGAGAGGATGACAGAGGGAAGGAGGAGGAGAGAAGGGAGGAGAGGAAGAAAGTGGGAGAGGAGGATACGGAGGGAGAGGAAGAGAGAGGAAGAGGGAAGGAGGATGGGTGCGAGAGGAAGAGAGGGGAAGAAAAAGGAGGAGGAGAGAGGGAGTGGGAGAGAGACAGAGGTGGAGAGACTGAGAGAGGCAGAGTGAGGAAGAGAGAAGTAGAGAGAGGACAGAAGAGGAGGAAGAGGAGTGAGGGAGAGAGAAGGAGAATAGGAGAAGGGAGGGGGAGGACAGAGTGCAGAGACAGGACAGTAGAGAGCAAAGGGAGGGAAAGAGAGAGAGAGGGAGAGAGGAAGAACAGGAGGAGGAGGGTCCCAGAGGAGGAACAAGAGTCCCAAGACGATCCATCTCCCAAAAGTACAACTTCAACTGATGCTAGAAAAGCAAAACACTTTTATGAGGACGATATAGAGATGGGGTTTCAAAGAACTGAACTGTGCCATTGCATCAGTTTTAACCAGCTCAATATTTTTAAATAAAAATATTTTCAGTCTAATATTCAAAATTAGTATTCCACAATTTTGATTTAATACAGGTTTCTTCTTTGTACAGGTGGGTACTATGACATTTTTTTGTTTAATTAATTCATTTTTAGCAAAAACAAAATCAAATTAACTGGACTGAACCTCTATTAAAGTTAAATGAACATTCTATTATTGTAGATTTCAGCTTGTTTGGGTCAAAGTCGAGGTGAATCTCAGAGGAGCAGTGCAGGTGTCTCAAGTTTCAGAGGAACAAAGGAACACAGACTCACAACAAGCTCAAACCAATATGAGCCAACGTGATCCAGTGTGAGCCGATGCGAGTGGATCTGTCAAAACCCAAACCGAGCTCTGATGCTTAAAGTGACTCAGCCGAAGGTCAACAGGGAACAGCCTCCAGAAAAATATGACGTCTTTAACACGAGAAACTGAGACGTGAGCCGGGTTTGTGCAGCACTGGGGTCGTGAGTCGGGTTTCAGTTTCAATAAAATAAGAGGGAAAAATAAAAAAGTCCTAATACAAAGATCTACTTCAGAAAGAATGAACACAGCACTGAGTAACATCACACTCAGGGATGGGCCAATGTGGTTCTTCTGAGCCGATATGATATCATATTTGGCCTGCTGCTGTGCAATATCTACAATATCTGCAAAAATTATCGAGTAACTGTAACTTCCTACTATCCACATCAGCTGAGATCTTTTAGTTTATCTTATGTTCATGTGAACTCACCCTGCTCCGGAGATAATCTGCCAGATTCTTTCTTGTGAAGTTTGCTGCGGCTGATGGACTGAGTTCATAACCTAGAAAAAAGCAGTGGTAATCAATATTCATAGAATTGATTAGTTCAATATTTGCAAATTTACCTGATAGATATTGCTCATAAAAATAGAATATTATCAATATGAATCTGGCTATTACCTTCCATCTGGGAATGTGAAATAATACAATAAAAATCATGTTAAATGATCTATTTTACAAGCAGCAACACTAATACTTCACAACAAGTCACAATAATCATTAGATCAACTTAACTTTCAGTATATGAAGTTAGAACAATAATTTTTGGAGTAAATATTTATCGTGTTACATTTTTGCACTATTGGGAAATTTATTAGCTATATGATGAAATGTGAGCTGTAGAAGGTTGAATAAATAACTTCAATGACTCATTACAGATTCAAATGAACAGCTAAAGTATTTAATTCTGCTGTTTATTGCAGCTCATGATTTTTAACAATACTGTAGATTTAGAATAGTTTTTATGGTTTAAATATGCTCTTGGATTTTTGTGCCAGTAGCATAAACGATAATACTGAAACTCATTTATCGTCAATATTTACTTAAGCAATATATCTCGCTTCAAAATGTGTTATTGTGACAGGCCTACACATATTAAAGCAAAAATATGTACAAGAATGTACCTACTTCTTGCCTACAATATTACACGTATGATAATAACTTTTGTACTTCTTCAAACTGAACAAAAACGTGCTTAGAGCGTTGATTTACCATTTCTCATTTTGTAGAGCTGTACGTTTTTCTGGATGTACTCCGCGAACTGCACCGTGTCTCCCGCTTCTCCCACACACAGCAGCAGGATCTTTTCACTCAGTTTGAACATTTTATCATAATCTGGAAAACAGCACAAGCACTTATGAAACAATGTGTGTTATTACTTTCACTTTCACATCTTAATGTTAGCGCTACGTCTGTAAAAACAAGCGTTCATTAATCGGAAGTGGAAGCACCGATGGTAAAACTGAAATAAAATAGTTATCGTGGTGAATAACAATGATGATTAATTATACGGCGGTTACAATTACATTCAGTTAGCTTCGTTAGCTCATTCAAGATTAAAATTACAAACCAGTCCCAAAAACAAGATCGCAAATTTCACTTGAACAGCTTTATCGTGCTCAATGTACCCTTTGATTTGCATGTATTATCTTAATCATCACAATAACAACTTAAAGTCAAGGCTTTGTTTTGATTTTTAGACAAACCGGTTGGATGCTAATGCTAAGATAACGCGTTGTCATTACCGTGTTTCATCTGAATTATGCTGCTGGCTGCGACATTATCCGCGGCGACGAGCACAAAATCGGGTCCCTGGATTCCGATTAGATACTCCATGGTGTATAAATAGTGTACAACTAAATAATGATCCTTTAAAGTCTTATTTTGGCTTGTCTGATTTCGCCTATCTGGATTACACAGCAAAAGTGTGATGTAGCTGTCGCGCTCTGTTGACGTCACAGGGGCGGACGCAAACGTGTTTTCAACGTGATTCAGGCGGGCGATTTGAGTTTAGCGGCGCTTGTTGTGGCTGGAGTTAGCGGTATTTTTAACAGGTTTTGGACAATTTTGTGCCTTCAATTTGAGCAGAAAGGACCAAGCGATGCCTCTGGAAATAATGAAGGAGTTGGATGGTGGTAACGAGCCGCAGAGGAGACGGTCGGCGCGGTTAAGTCCTTCACAGACAAATCAAACAAGTGACAACAAAATGGCGCCTTCAGCTGCTTTTGTGAAACGCCGCATCACAGTGAAGAAAATAGCGCCCAGAAAAAACACTTTAGCCCCGTCAGAGCACGACAAGGAGAACACGCTGAAGAGAGCAGCTTCGGAAGGAGTCCAGGTGAAAAAACAGAAGGTAAAGCTCAATACGGAACATTTCTGATAATCAAGTTGCATGACTACACACTGCTGCTGCACATTAGCTACATACTCTCAATGTATGAAAGGTATCAAATCTGCTTCATTTTTTGTTTTAACATTATTTTACTTATGAATTAATGATTCTGCAGACTATTGAATTATTTTTACACAGTGTGATAACACCAGTTCCGGGCAGGAAGATAAGTAGGTTATAATATCTTGTAATATCAGCACACTTATTTGGATTTTTCTTATTATTGTGATTGTTGTTATTATTATTTACGTTATTTGTATTATTTTCGTTATCACTATTTATTCACACAATTTTAATGTGATAATGTGTATATCAATCAATCTTTAATTATAAAGCCCTTCACAACACTCCAAGTGACCAAGTGCATTTCAATAAAAATCAGAACAATATGAAAACATGCAATGCATTTAACAGTGAAGTAATAAAACAAACTTTACATAACGTCAACTATTATTAAGTGGAAAATGCAGTGACAAGCCTTCAAGTGCAACTGCAGCCACTGTGCATTCTAGTCCCAGACCTTAAAGTTAAGGTACTTCGCTCTCTGCATCTGACCCATCCTTCAGTGTCCCTAGGTTAAACCTGCATTTGAGCCATCCCTAGTTGTCTTTGGGTTAAAGTACCTCAGATGGAGCACTCGCCCTATTATCCATGTTATCATCAAATATGTTGTGAAACTCCATATTGTAACTATAAACTTCTAATTAATTTGTTTTTTTACTTTCAAAGATTTCTACACCCGACAAAGTCCAAACTCGAAACAGTTCCTCTGGGAAGAAGCCAAAGGCGTCCACCATACCCTCACCCATCCTCCCATCTCCTCCTCCACCTCTCACTGCCAAGATCCCCAAAGTCCAGACCAGAGCCCGGACCCCAGAAATCCAGACCAAGAACCAAACCCCAAAAGTTCAGACCAGGAAGCAGACCCCGAAAGTCCAGACCCAAACCGAGGATCAAAACCATCAGCCTGACCCAGTAGACATGGTTTGGTCTCAAAAAGTCCGGCGTTCCTACAGCCGACTCAGCGACACATCCCTAAACAGCCCTAACTCTCGCCTCACACTCTTTGGTTTCGAAAAACTCCAAACTCCAGAAGTGATCCGTAAAGATGGGAACAAATCAGGTCTGGAAGCTTCTGGATCCTTCTCGACACTCCCTTCATTCATGTCTTTGTTAGAGGCAGAGGATTGTGCTGCTGAACCAGATCTGAACATCCCAGGAGTGGTGGTGGTCAAACAGAAAAGGAGGAGGAAGAAGGTGCAGTGCATTGACAATAACGAAATTGAGGAACTCGCTGCAAAAATGAACGCAGAATTTGAAGAGGCCGAGGAGTTCGAGCTGTTTGTGGAGTGAAGATGTTTAGAGCATTGGATGTGGAAAATAGAACGCAATCAGGCAAAACATTTAGACTGTCTGAGACAATATCTGAATATGTGCGTGTGGTCTGTACACTATCGGTTCTTCCTTGGACTAAATCAGGACTGAACCAGGATTTAAGCAAGACTAACTTTTTGACATGCACTGACCCAGTTGTCTTGACCAGTGATTCTTAACTGTATAGGGCTATGAGTGCCACCTTGGGGTAAATAATATATTGCAGTTAAAGTGTGAATGGGCAGATTACAATTTCCAGAAAAAACATTAAGCAAAAAGATTTTTTTTTAAAAGAACTAAACTCCTGGACTATTATGATTTATCAAACTCTGATCCTTCTTTTTATATCGACTTGAACACGTCGACTTTAAAGAGTAAAGGTTCAAATGCTCTTCATCTCTTCATTTCAAACAACCACCATGTTTTTTCACTTCACTCTGTTCAGTTGTTGTGACGTTTTGTTTGACAATTCCAAAAAATGTTGGAAATGACTATTATAATTGTATTAGATTTGTGTATTTCTATTTTCCATTTTAGAACCGTTTATGTTGTAAAGCAGCGATTCTCAAGATGGCAGAGTGTCATGTAGCTTGTAGTTGTGTGCGGCTGAAGAAAGGTTAAAGATTTTGTATTCAGTGATGGAGTAAATCTAGAAACATCACTGACCAAAATGGGATGTTTTCTTTGTAAATAAATTATCATTTCTGTAACAATTGTACATCATTTTCACAAACGTTTCTGTAGGCACTACTGTATTTTTAAAGGTAGGGTATAGGCGTGTCACTCTATCACATTTTAAAGTCCCATATTTTGTTGAAGTAAATATAGATGATAAACGATATTATTGAAACCAAAACATAAACTAGAATTATCCACAAAAACAATTCTAAATCTAGAGTATTGTTAAAAAATATGAACTGCAAGGAATGAATAACAAAATGAAACGCTTAATTCATTATTTTGTGTCTGTAATGAGTCTTCATAATTCAAACTTCTACAGCTCAAATCTCATCACAGAACAGAAAATATTTCTCCCTAGTGCAAAGAAAAAGTCCCATGATAAACACTGACCCTAAAAGTTTTTCCATGTGTCATGTGTAGAACGAGGAGGCAATGTAGTGATTATGGGGACAGGCCTCATGAAGTATGTACTAGTGTTTTTCAAATTTCATAAACATGATGTCTCTGTCCTAGGATATGAGGGACCTCAAATACAGCTCTTAATCTGCTTTGGGAATATTTTTTTGTTTTAGAAAAACTGTACCATGGCCATGTTCAGTTGTGACTCGGGACACACTGATCTGATTCTGGTATGTGATACGGCACCGATACTGATGGATACTGACTAACCTGTTGGACTGAAGTCGGTATCAGAACTGAAAAAGCCGGATCAGTGCCCCCCTAGGTGTGACTGTAGTTCCTTTGTTAAACCAAGAAGAATGCAGCCTACAGCTAATAATGGAGTTAATATGATTCACTGAGACTCAGGTGTAGGACCATGCCTCAACCTGTACTATGTAGTACTTGAGTAAGAGTACTATTACTCTGTACTGTATAGTACTCAAATAACAGTACTGTTACTCAACCGTGTAGTACTTGAGTAAGATTACTGTTATTTCAATAAAAATATTATATACATAAAAGTAGAGTTGACAAACCTCAAAGAGCAAAATTCAATTTTAGAGCAAATGCCACTTTCACCCTCAACTGTTGTTATACTTTTGCATATTTTCATTAATCCCTCGCTCCTCTCTTCTCTGGATCTGACCCAAGGCTCTCTCCTCTCCCTCTCTCCCCTGTTTCTCTCTCTCTTCTCCCTCTGTTTCTCCTTTCTCTCCCATCTCTCCTTTCTCTTTCCCTCACTCTGTCTCTGTTCTCTCCCTCCATCTCTCTCTTCCTCTCTTCTTCTGTCTCTCCTTTCTCTCTCCTCTCTCTGTCTCTGTTCTCACCCCCGTTTCTCTCATTCTGTCTCCTTTCTTTCCCTTCTCTCTGTCTCCACTCTCTCTCCCCGTCTCGCCCTCTCTCTCGCTTCGTTAGGTCTCCTCATTTACATTCAGATTAATTATCTCATTAGGTGCACATGTCCGGCGGCTTGCCCCTGTACCAGAGCCGGCTCGTCAGTGCGCGCTCTGTAATTATTTTAATCATTTTCTCTCATCTGAAGAGTTCTGCCGCTCCGCCATGTTTAGAGGCTATTCTTAATTACCAACACATGAGAGGAAAGAGGGAAGAAGAGAGGAGGGGGAGGGAAGAAGAAAAGGGGGAAGAGAGGGAGCGAAAAGAAGGGAGGGATCTAAGAGACAGGGGGGAAGGAAAGAGGAAAGAAGAGAGAGAGATGAAGGAAGGAGGGGGAGAGAAGAAAGAAGAGAGGGAGAGAAAGATAGAAATGAGAACGTTGTAGTGTTTTTAATGCTCATTCTTGAGTTTGTTTTGACCAGGACCAGCTCATGGGTGGGGTCAGGGGTGGGGTCAGGGAATCTTATCTAATAACTCGTAACTTATCTAAGTAAACTCATCTCATCACATTCAGAGATTCATCAGATCATTTTAGATATATATATATATATTTTGCAGTGAATGTGTCTTATTTATAACCAGGCGGCTTATTTACCCTCACCCTCTCCTCTTTTCTCCCTTTCCTCCCATTTTCTCTTCTTCCCTCTCCCCCTCCTTCCTTCTTTCCCCCTCTCTCCCCCTCCTTCCCACATTCTCTCCCTCCCTCTCTGCTGTAGTTCCTGTCTGCTCTCTGGTTTATCAGCAGCTCACACAGGAACAGCCTCCGGGTCCGAGCTCTCACCCTCCCAAAGAGAGGCGGAGGGGGAGGGGTGGGAGGGAGAGAGAAGTTGCACCTTTTTTTTTGCAATTTTTTTCTCAGTTCTCTGATATTTTTGTGGCATTACTTTCAGAGTCAGTTTGTGTCATACACATACATACACAAGCTTTAATAAAAATGTGACTTTTATAAAACACTCAAACATGTTATAAACAATTTGGTCTGATTTAACGTGGGCCGGATGTACGATCCCCACTGTTTGAGATGCCCTTGTATAGTTTGAGCTGACAGGAGCAGAGACAGGAGCAGTAATCAGTGTGTGATGGAGGTTTAATGAAAGATACTTGTCTCCATGTTGATCTCTGCTGCAAATTTAAACTGGTGTAACTCTCTCTGGAAAGTGCTTGTGACTCAAATATAAAACAAAACATCGTTTGGAGAATCATTTTGTGACTTTTCCAATTGAGCTTTTTGGTTATTTGGGCTCATACATCTCATCTCTAGTTTGCATTTTCACTTTTCCACTGCACTGTCTCTCGGCCATATGAGACAGTGCAGTTACAGGATGAATGAAGCACTTGAGGTGAACCTAGCTCCACTCCATAGACTTATATATGAGTATTTATAGACTGTATATAGTTTTTATTGTGTGTGTGTGTGTGTGTGTGTATGTATATATATATATATATATATATATATATATATATATATATATATATATATATATATATATATATATATATATATATATATATATATATATATATATATATATATATATATATATATATATATATATATATATATACATACATATATAGTCTTTATAGACTATATATAGTGACAAAATGACTACATGGCACTCCTATGAGTATCACTGATTAAGAAAATTAAACTGGGGGCGTGTACCAGTGGAGGTGAAATTGGCAAAATAGCATCTTGAGAATAAGCGATAACTCAAACATGAATCACTCCACAAACAACGTCAGAGACTCAATGAGAAGAAACAACAAGAACATGGTTGAGGCTCTGAAAAGTCAGTTTGCAGAATAGGTCTAGGTAAATATTTCTGTGATAGATATGTTTAATGCCACTTAATTTTTAAATGTATTTATCTGTTTTTAAATTTGATGTGGACAAAAACATGTCTGCTGAGTGGTACCGTTTATTTCAGCACTTGAATGACATAACAAGTTGAACAGATTTGATTCCGTCTCCTCCAGCTTCAAGAGACCACTTCTCTTACACCCAGCACTAATCCTCTTTCTGGAGTACGCCCGGGAACAAACTGCCCTGACATCCATGAAGCCCAATCCCAGGGGACCACCCGACTACCGCAGGGGGAGACCAGGCTCTTTTCTGGGGGTGCTTGATGGGAGAGCTTGGCCCTAAAGATTATAGTCTGTAAAACGCTCAAACTATGGACTAAAGCAAAGGACTTAACTCCATTGTGAAGAGGGATCAGAGACAGGACCCATTTAAAGATTAGCCTGATGCAGTAAACTTATTCAAAGCATCTGTTTCCACAATCGTTTTGGCTGAAAAACGCCATGAAAACCAAACAGACGCAGAATGGTTCTGCTATTCACACGTTAAAGGGATCATATCCAGGGCAGGGCTCACGTTTGTTTCATTCTGACTCGGTTTGGTTCAGTTTGGACGAGTGCCAAATATTATCACTATTTTAAGTAAATAAACAGGAAGTAAATAAATATATAGGAAGTAAATACATTTATAGAAAGTAGCTCTGGGTTCTAAAATGGAAGACCTCAGTCTAAGTCTACACAAAACTCTGTCTAAAGCCTAAAGCAGGACTAAACCAGGACTGAACAGAGTCTCAACCAGGACTAAATAGAAACTTAACCAGGACTAAAACTGGACTAAACAATCTATGGCAAGTGTCTTGCTCAAGGACACAACAGCAGCATAGAGAGTGTAATATTGATCCTGTTTTAGGATAAATTCTCTTCACACATTAAAGCTCTTACATGTCATTTGGTTTGACTTTAAGGTCTGGGTTAGATGGATATGAATTCTCCTCCTCCTCTCTTCCTCTCTTCTCTCTCTTTCTTCTCTCTTTTCTCTCTATCTCTTTCTCTCTCTCTCTCTGGTGCAGCGATGCTACATGCTACAGGCTAACCCTCAGAACTGATCCTGAATTATCCTAATCTAACTTGACTGAAACTGGACTGAGACAGAGCAAAGACACAGGTCAAACATGGCTCCAGGACGTCGTCATCGTCATGACAACAGAAGTATACTTTACAAGGAGGAATGAGAGAATGAATCAGTCAGATATGATGTCATATATATATATATATATATATATATATATATATATATATATATATATATATATATATAGAGAGAGAGAGAGAGAGAGAGAGAGAGAGAGATAGAGAGAGAGAGAGAGGTTTTGGCCTAATGAAAGTAGGTAGGATGAGCATGGACTTTAAAAACGTGGAGGAGCACTTCAGCTGCACCACATGGAACAAATAAACAAACACAGCACAGTGGCAAGAGGAACAAGAAGGTTCGGGGTTCAATCCTCAAGCCACCTGGGCCTTTCTGTGTGGACTTTGCATGTTCTGTGTGGTGTGTGTGTGTGTGTGTGTGTGTGTGTGGGTGGGGGGGGGTGTGTGTGTGTGTGTGTGTGTGGAGTTTGCATGTTCTGTGTGGTGTGTGTGGGGGTGTGTGTGTGTGTGGAGTTTGTATGTTCTGTGTGGTGTGTGTGTGTGGGGGTGTGTGTGTGTGTGTGTGTGTGTGTGTGTGTGTGGAGTTTGCATGTTCTGTGTGGTGGGGGTGTGTGTGTGTGTGTGTGGAGTTTGCATGTTCGCTGTGTTTCTGTGTGGAATTGTAGTCTAGTCTAAAGTGTTTATTCAAAAATATATATTTATTTTGATATCACTTTATAAAAACTACACTTTAATGAGTCTTAATAAACAAACAAACAAAACATAATAAGAAGGAATCAGGATTAGAACTACCTAATAAACTACTAGTTTTTATTAAAACCCCTCTATTACACAAAACTGACTCAGGAGTCAGGAGGGAGGCCCAGACTTCCCTCTCCACACACACACTTCATCCAGGTCTTTCGAGAGGATCCCAAGCCGTTCCGAGGCCAGCCGAGAGATATAGTCCCTCCAGAGTGTCCTGGGTCTTCCCCGGGGTCCCCTACCAGTGGGACATGCCCGGAACTCCTCTCCAGGGAAGCGTCCAGAAGGAATCTGGAACAGATGCCCGAGCCACCTCACCTCCTCTCAATGTGGAGGAGCAGTGGCTCTACTCCGAGCTCCTCCCTTGTGACTGACCTCCTCACCCTATCTCTAATCAAGCGCCCTGCCACCCTGCGGAGGAAGCTCAATTCTGCCACTTGTATCAGCGATCTTGTCCTTTCAGTCATTACCCAGAGCTCATGACCATAGGTGAGGGTAGGGTAACATAGATTGACCGATAAATCGAGAGCTTTGCCTTTTGGCTCAGCTCCTTCTCCATCACAACACTCCGATACAGCGACCGCATCACCGCGGAAGCTACACTCATCCACCTGTCAATCTCACTCTCCATCATTCCCTCACTCATGAACAAGACCTCGAGATATTTGAACTCCTCCACTTGCGGCAAGAACTCAGCACCCACCCCAAGAGGGCAAGCCACCTTTCTCCGGTCGAGAACCATGGCCTCAGATTTGGAGGAGTTGATTCTCATCCCAGCCTCTTCACCCCCTCCAGCCTCTGGCTGTGCCTAGAAATTCTGTCCATAAAAACAGTGAACAGAACCAACGACTAAGGGCAGCCCTGACAGAGTCCAACATGCACCGGGAAGAGGTCTAACTTAATGTTGACAATGCGAACACAGCTCCTGCTCCGGTCATACAGGGACCGGACAGCCCTTAGCAAAGAGCCCCTGACCCCATACTCCTGGAGCATGCCCCAAAGGACACCACGAGGGCTACAGTCGAATGCCTTCTCCAGATCCACAAAGCACATGTGGACTGGCTTGAGCATCCAATGAAGAGTATAGAGCTGGTCCAGTGTTCCACGACCCGGACGGAAACCACAGTGCTCCTCCTGAATCTGAGATTCAACTACCAGTCTTATACTCTTGTGAGCTCCATGTTATAATGCTGTTACCTCATTAAAAATATACCTGGAGTTGTGTTTTGTTTCATTCATACTTGTTTGAGTAATCTTTTATTATTAGTCTGTCTACATCTCCAAAGCTCAAAATGCTCTGTTCCGCCTTGTGATGTCATGAAGTACCTTTAGTTTAGCAGAGTTCGACAATTTCAGCACTGAACTCATCCAAATAATTCTAGTGAAGGTGTATGGAGTTTAAAAACACAGTGGAGCACTTCCTGTATTTCCACATGACATCACAAGGTGGAACAGAGTGTTTTCTATTTGAGAAAAAAACTCAGTATGTAGGGTTTGTGTGCTGCTCACTGTTTGTGATGAGGAAAGTACATTGTAACAGAGATTAGAGAATAGAGTAATATGGACCTTTACGTTTTACAGTTTTTCCCAAACTCCAAAAAGTTAGTTCAGTATAACACAGGCCATTCATTCGTTAATTTTCTTTCTGTTACTTACTGTTTTAACCTTTTAAAAGTATTTTTAATGAAGTAAATTAAAAAATCCCAGTATTCCAGCTGAGTATCTGTGCTCACTTCCCCTGACCTCCTCTTGACCGCTGCCTCTAATCCCATTCACTCAGCACTCCATTCTAACTGTGTATCCCTCCGCCCACTTTACGTTTAGTGAGTCTGTTTCCTTAACACTCGTCTATCAGCTGCATCTCTGCTTTAACCAGCCAATAAATATCCGAACACGGGCCCCACACGCTCAGAGAGCAGATGATGGACGTCTATGGACCCCGTGAAAATCCACTGGAGCTCATCATGTTCTGTGTGGAACACTGAAGCACACAGGGACAAAAGAGGGAGAATAGGGCTCTTTCACGCTCCAAAGGGGAGTTTGGGAGGTGGGGTTGGGGTATTTGGGGTGGGTGGGGGGGTGGGTGGGAACATGGGTGGGACTACAGCAGGTGGAGGGTCCCAGAGCAGCTGCACTAAACATAATGTATGCAAAACGTCTCATGGATTTAACTGTGGGACTGGACTCAGTTTGACAAGGAGGGCGGAGCTTGCAGGTGGACTGCAGGGATCAGAGGGGGACAGGTTCAAGTTTAGACCTGGTTTATATACATATATAGAGGTGAGTCCAGTGGATTCACAGGGCCCATATAGAGGTGCATCTATGAGGTTCATGCGGCCCATATAGAGGTGAGTCCAGGAGACTATAGAGGTGTATTAAATGAGGGAAACGCTTTGGAAAATCACTGAGTGTGGTTCGGATCTCTGATCGCTGCCTTTGTAATAATGTTTTAAATTGTACAGAGACTTTAGACACTGTATAAACACATTTTATTATTATATATTCTATAATAAATGTTTTTATATTATTGGACTTGTACAAATCTGCATATTTGTATTTTATTTAAAGTTTTTTTCCCCCTCTGTTTTTACTTATTATTACTTACTTATTATTCAGACTTTGCGGATCAGAACAAAGTCTCAACATTTAGAGTACATTCAGTTCTTTTGTGATTCTTTTATGATTCTTTTGTGATTTTGGGGGGATTTTTTTGTGATTCTTTTTAAATTCTTTTGTGATTCTTTTATGATTCTTTTATGATTCTTTTGTGATTCTTTTGTGATTCTTTTGTGATTCTTTTATGATTCTTTTGTGATTCTTTTATGATTCTTTTGTGATTCTTTTGTGATTCACTGAGGACTTGTCTACTGCATTTTCACTTCAATAAAGAAACGAGCAGAGATGGAAGAAAACTCTGAACATGTGCAGTAAAATGTGTTTTATAATTTATTCTGTCACATGGGCCAGAGTACTGCATTCTGAATCCTTAAATACTTTTGCACAGAGACACATTTAAATTATAGAGTAAAGACACAACACAGGATTAAAAAGATAATTATGTTTGTATTATTTTATATTTTTCTCACTGATTTGATAAAGTACTTCAAAGTATTCCTTTAATTTAGTAAGTGTTCTCTGAATACTGCAGAATAAAAGTATTAAGTATGAGTATTCAGAGTAGTAGTATATGTGTTCAATTATTTCCAAACACTGGATATGCCATTATAAATCTGTTGTGTTGTTCGTTATATCCAAAGCACAACGCTGTGTGGTGGCGCCTCCTGTTGGTCACTGAAGGAACAGCACCACGCAAACACGCTCTGAACAAAAGTCTCCTTATCTGCAGTTAACCGGGTTCAAAAGGTTCAAACGTAACATGAGTAACTCCATACTTTTACTCTTACTCGAGTGATATTTTGTACAGTGTAACAGTACTCTTACTTAAAAGTTGTGGTAGTCTAAAGTGACCTGAGATTTAGGTCGACAATATGAAATAATTTGAACATTTGTGTTTCTGGCTCCTTCAGATATGATTTAATTTCGCTCATCTGGTTTGGACCTGGTTTAGAGCTGGTTTAGTCCTCGTTTAAACCTGGTTCAATGCTAGTTTGATCTTGGTTTAGTCCTGGTTTAGTCCTGATTTAGACCTGGTTTAGTCCTGGTTTGGACCTGGTTTGAACATTTGTGTTTTTTGCAGCTCCAGATATAATTTAATTTGGATCATCTGGTTTGGACCTTGGGGTAGTCTCTGTCTATGAAATGATATAATGTTAATGCCTCTACAGAATGTGATCAAATCAGAACTAAACCAGGACTAAACCAGAACTGAACATAGACTGAACCAAGACTGAACCAGGACTGACCCAAGACTAAACCAAGACTACACCAGGTCTAAACCAGCACTAAACCAGGACTAAACAAGGACTAATCAAGGACTCAGCCAGGACTAAACCAGGTCTAAACCAGGACTGAACCAGAACTAAACCAGGATTAAACCAGGTCTAAACTAGGACTGAACTAGGACTAAATCAGTACTAAACCAGGAATAAAGAAGTCTAATTTGGGGCTAAACCAGGACTAAACCAGGACTAAACCAGGACCAAACCAGGTCTAAACCAAGACTAGACCAGAACTAAACCAGGACTAAACCAGGACTAAACCAGGACTAAACCAGGACTAAACCAGGACTAAACCAGGACTAAACCAGGACTAATCCAGGATTAAGACCAAGTTGCCGGGGCCTTTTTCGCTCCATATCCAGACTTGAACCCCGGGGCAGAGACTCAGGACATTGGAACATACACTGTGCAAAAGTGCTGTTTTAATTTAAAATATCCAGTACTGAAGCATTATGGAACTTTACCTCTGGATGTTCACATGTTTTTGCTTTGCCTGGAATGTTTCACAGTATAGCATTAAAAGTACTTATGTCTGCATCTATTTGATTACAGGTTTTTTATTGGCAAAAATTCTTGCCTCTCCGCAGATCTAACCTGTCACTTGGCCAATAGCATCGCCTGCTTGTCTTTATGAGATAGATAAGTTTAATGCCGTATTGGACGGTAGGGCAACTAACACAGAGGGACAGGAGGATGGGAGGGCATCTGACACACAGGGATGTAGGAGGATGGGAGGGCACCTGACACGTTTGTTTAGACCTGTCTGTGTCACATGTGGATCACTTGTGCTGCTTGTGACAAAAACACAGAGAGATAAAGAGCTCAGTGTAAAGGGCAGCCTGAGGGAGCAAGACCAGAGACCAGGGGAAAACCAGGACTACACCAGGTCTGAACCAGGACTAGTCTAGGACTAAACCAGGTCTAAACCAGGACTAAATCAGGTTTACACCAGGAACAAACCAGGTCTAAACCAGGACTAAACCATGGCTACACCAGGTCAGGACACAGAGCCGAATCATCCTCCCACAGAGCCGACTCATCCTCTCTTAGAACATGGAGCCGACCTCTCAGACACATAATCGATTCGTCCTCTCAGATCAAAGCTTTTATTTATGTTCATCATTAATCATTTAACAATAATTATCTTATTTACATTATTCTCATTATATAAACAATCTCTGGATATTATTTCCATTACATTTAAGTTGCACATTTACAGAAGAAAAACACATACACAGAATACAGTTTGAACTTCCACATTCCTACTCCAGTGCTACAGACACTGGGAGCAAGCGGGGGTCGTGTCTTGCCTAAGGGCACATAAAGCGACATTCAAACTCATAGACAGTGAAAGACATGCTCTAAAAGTCCTGATCTGTAGCTGCTCTGACGTCTGCTGGACTACACTCTAAACAGTTACAGAGAGAGAGGAGACACTGTTTTTACATAGAAAGTTAAATGGAGGCAGAGTCGATGGAGCCGGAAGTCACTTCCTATTTAAAATGTGGTGGCTAGCAGGTTATGTCCGTTTACATATACACTCTATGTTGCATCCAAACAAAGTCTCTGTACACTGCAGCTGATGTGTGTGTAAGGGTCCAGTCACCAGACGGTTACGCACAAGCTCCACCCTCTGGTCCTTAATATGCTTGACTCAGAGTAGAGGCACTGCTCCTCCACATTGACAGGAGCCGGTAAAGGGCAGGTGTTTACCCAGGGCCTAATGCAGAGAGGGGCCCTCACAAATTCTCTTCTCTGGATTTTTCATCTGGAGGACGTAGAATGTAGAGCAGGTCCCAAAGACAACCAAGCCTGAAACCAGGTCTAAACCAGGTCTGAACCAGTCTGAACCAGGTCTAAACCAGGTTTGAAACCACATCTTAACCAGCTCTAAACCAGGTCTGAAATCAGGTCTAAACCAGAATCTAACCAATTAAAACCAGGTCTATACAAGGTCTGAACCAAATCTGAACCAGGTATGAACCAGAGGAAAACTAGGCCTAAACCAGGACAAAGCCAGGTCTAAACCAGGTCTAAACCAGGACCTAACCAAGTCTGAACCAGGTCTGAACCAGGTTTGAACCACAGGAAAACCAGGTCTAAATCAGCACTAAACCAGGTCTAAACCAAATCTAATCCAAGTCTAAACCACATCTAAACCAGGACTAAACCAGGTCTAAAATAGGACCTAACGAGGACTAAACCAGATCTAAACTAGGACCTCTAGAGTGTATAGGGTAGGAGACTGTAGAATGTGGCTGTATATGACAATATGCAAATGTCGTACTTCCTGTTTTCACTCTGGTCTCTTATGTTTGGCTGACCGCTGTGGGCGTAGCATTAGCCACATTAGCAGCCGCCCCCACCCTGAGCAGCTCCTTCCTGTGGGTGAGGATGAGGTCAAAGCTGGACTGGAGCCGGTTCTGTTGCTCCTGGACCCGGGTCTGTAGAGTCCGCACCCATCGGATCAGAGCCAGGCGCCGATACATGGTCAGCTGTGTCTGGTGCCTCTCCATCTCCTGAGCCTTGAAACGCTCACGCTCTCGCAACGTCCACACAGCGTCCAGCAGCTCTCCACGCTCACCATCCGAATCTGATGACTGATCTTCATCTGAGACACAGGGGTGAAGAGAGGAAGGGGAGGAGGAAGAGGAGAAGGGGGAAGACAAGGAGGGCGAGGAAGAGAGATCAGAGAGATACAGGGGTGAACAGAGGAAGAGGAGGAGGAGAAGGAGAGATTAGAAACACACAGGGGTGAAGAAAAGAAGAAGAAGAAGAGGAGAGGAGGAGGAGGGAGAGGGAGGATAGGTCAGAGAGACAAAGGGGGGAAGAGAGGAAGAGCAGGAGGAGGGAGAAGAGGAAGAGCGGTCAGAGAGACAGGGGTGAACAGAGGAAGAGAGAAGGAGGAGGAGGAAAAGAAGGAGGGAGGGGAGGAGGGAGAGGAGGAGGAGAGGTCAAACAGAGTTTAGAGGCCAAGAACAGGAGCGTCTGTAACATTCTGATTTGACATTCTTTTGTATAAAGTAAATAAATGCTGTTTTGAGTCTCTGGCATCTGTCGATATCAGTATTGACCGATACTTAAAGCTGTAGAATCAGAATCGGTATTGGAGCTGAAAAAGCAGGACCGGTTTATCCCTAACTGGGTCCTGTCCTCACAAGTTGTAATGGGCATGACTGACATTGAATGAACCCATCATAGAGACTCAGGGTCTGTTTGTATCCAAACATACAGACCCTGTCATGGCGGCGAGACATCAGTGAGAAACACAAAGAGACTGACTCCAGGCCAAACACGAGCTAGCAGCCTGACTTTAACCAGTACACAGTCACTCCAGCCAAACATTCTTCTGTCATTTCCTCATTAAACTATATACTTTATACTACATAGATAAGCTATATTCATACTCTACATACTAGTATATAAACTATTCATATTCATATTCATAAACATATTCACCTTCGTCCAGCAGACTACTGTCCTCATTGCCGGTCAGAGACTGCCTCTGCTCCAGACTGGACCTGGTCTCTCCGACCCCAATCCTGTCCCACCTCTCCATGACGCTCTCCTCGGCTCCTCCCCCCTCCAGCTGCAGAGACGCCATGCTTTCTGAGCGCTCGCTATATTCTGAGTCTGAGCCGGTATCTCCCCACTCGTCTGCATTCTCCATGTGCTTCATTTCCTCACGGTCTTCGGCTCTCAGACCCAAACTGCTCCGGCGGCGTTGAATGACCTGGAGTTTCGCACGCTGCTTCTCTTCAAACTGAAGCATCATGGCTCTGGCCTCTTCCTCTGTGACTTTGCCCTCCTCTGCTCCGTCGGGCGGGACGCGACCATATCCGTCGTCCCCCGATTCAATTTCGGGAAGCGGTTCAAGAGTGGTCCAACACGGCATTCTGGACCTCGGAGACAGAATGTTCCCGTAATTCCCAGGAGGGATGTTGGAACTGGGTGGATCACGACCAAGGGGACCTAAGTTGCGCGGTCGGATTTGGTTGCGGTTTTCATCATCCTTGTTGCCGGGGGAGGTAGTGGTGGTCGACAGGAAATTAGAGTTGCCATCCTGGTCCTGGTACTTCCTGTTTCGAAGGGAGGAAGACGAAGCGGAGGAGGGGGAGTAGGTGGAGTCTATAGCTGAGGGGTCCTGATGTTGCAGCATCACTGACCGCGACTGAGCTTCACTGTAAAAAACAGAAAAAGTATTTAGATAAAAAGAGACTTTTTAGGGCTTGTCAGGTTACTGTGTACAGTTTTGTATCATGTTGATATATTTATAGAGAATTATCGTGTGGGAGCATGGGTGATGTAGGCTTGTGGGCGGAGACTTGGACAGAATCTTACAACTAACCATAAGGAGGGTTCAAATAGGGCTCGGGAGAGATCGCTAGATTACTCAAATATTCAGGGATGACATGTACAACTTCTTCAGGCAAGTTTTTGGTGAAAGAAAGTTGAGAACGCTCTAGCTGCAGCTGGGTCCAGCTCCGTAAAGATTTGGATAAATCTGATAGAGGAGCAGTTGATAACTTTTATTTCTTGGGTTTATCTGTTTACATGAGCTGGAGGCTGGAGGTGATATCACAAAATCACGACTTTCAAAATCAAAATGGTGTTCCATGTTTATTTCCTTTTCCTAAACATGTCATTTTACTCCTCCGTCAGTCTCCTGTTTGCTCCAAATGCACTCTTTCATTGGCAGAGGACTGGACCTCTGCATTAAAAACACCAGAGCTCTGACCATTAGAACATGAATCCTGATCTCAAGATATTGAAACACCCAAACACTTAAACACTCAATTAAATACTCAAACACACAACTACTCAAACGCCCAAACACACAAACACTCAAACACCTCAACACTCACGCGATTTCAGCCTTTGTAATTTGCTGTTATGATTAAAATGACTGTTTGGATCTGATAGTGACTTAGCTTGAATAATTGTGTAATTAATTGTAACGGGCGACAGTGGCTCAGTTGGTAGAGGGTTTGAAACCTGCTCTTGACATAAACATCATTGTTTGAGGGGTCAAATCCACTGACCCATAGGTGACCCACAAATGAATGCTGCCATTGTGTCCATGGGCAGAACACTTAACACACCTCACTCCTGTGTCTGCATAATCTGGTGTATGAATGTGTGTGTGAATGGGTTTGAATGAAGCAAAGACCGAGGTTATACTGTTTGGCTCTGGCAGTACCCTCACGGATGTGGGACCTCTTCAAAATTATGTGCGTCCCACAGTCACCAACCTTGGCGTCACCATAGACAGCGATTTTAAATTTGACAAGCATATTAATGGCGTTTTAAAATCTAGTTTTTATCTGCGGCTTTTATCCAAAGTCAAACCATTTTTATCTTTTTAACTTTTTGAACAAGTCGTGCACGCTTTTATTTCTTCGCGCCTGGACTACTGCAATGCACTTTATTCTGGCATTTCGCAAAACTCGCTTTACCGACTGCAGTTAGTCCAAAACTCTGCTGCACGACTTTTAACAGGAACCAAAGAACACGATCATATCACACCAATTCTTGCGTCTTTGCACTGGCTTCCTGTTAATTTTAGAGTTGATTTTAAGATTTTATTGTTTGTTTTTAAAGCTTTGAATGGTCTGGCCCCAGATTATATCTCGGACCTCATCAAAATTTACACCCCAGTGCGCGCTCTGAGGTCTGAGGGCCAGCTCCAGCTCGTGGTCCCTAAGACCAGACTTAAAACCAGAGGGGACAGGGCCTTTTCTGTGGTTGGACCTAAACTGTGGAACGCCCTGCCCCCCCACGTTCAAACAGCTCCCACTGTAGAGTGTTTTAAGTCTCGTCTTAAGACCCACTTTTATTCTCTGGCTTTTAACACCGCGTGAGTTGTGTGGTCCTCTGTGTTTTTTTATTTATTTTTATGTGTTTTATTGATTTTATGTACAGTTTAAATGAGCACCTATTTATTTTTGATTGTTGTTCCTTTTTATTTTATGTCACTTTGTCTCTGTGCAGCACTTTGGAAACAATTTGTTTATGAAATGTGCTATATAAATAAAGTGGATTGGATTGGATTGAGCCTTGAAGGTGGAAAAGCACTATATTAAAAGGTGACCATGTGACCATAATGGATTTCACACATCAGACACAGATGTTAATTTATTTCTATTTGTCCTTTTTGCTCAGATCACAAGACTCCACGAAGCGAGACTAACCTCCAGAGTCTGAGTCACATGAGAGGTGTATTTAAAACTGACTCCATAGAGTGCACAGGTTGCACTGACTGCACTGACTGCACTGACTGCGCAGACTGCACTGATTGCACTGACTGCACTGACTGCACTGACTGCGCAGACTGCACTGATTGCACTGACTGCACTGACTGCGCAGACTGTGCAGACTGCACTGAGAGTATCTCTGTTCTCATCCGACACTAGTGCAAAGAACTTACTGTTTATTTGCTTTGCTTGGTATGTTCCACAGTATGACATTGAGCTCCACAGAGACATAAAGGTAACACCAAGCAAAGTTACTCATCAGCTCTGTGGAAAAGTGAATTCACTCATAGTAAGAACGAATGCTCTCAAGAAAGAAAAGAAACCTGTAGGCCAACTTAAAAATACATGTTAATATGACCCATAGAACTTAAAATGCCAAAACTCTTTTGAGTTGGGCACTGAATGTCTTCTAAGTCAAACTAGTTTAGGTAAAATTATTATAAGTTTAAAAATGTAATTTTCACTTGGATGACTACAATCTGTCTCACACTGAGTGAGTCAAATGTGTTTTTCTCATTAAACAGAGGCAGTGTTACTGTTCATAGAGTCACAGCGGCTCAGGACAGAGAGGAGCTCACATGTTTCAGAGCTGAAACAGTCAGTAATGCGCGTGTGTGTGTGTGTGTTTGTGTGCGCACGCGCGTGTGGGGGTGTGTGTGCGTGTGTGTGGCAATAGACTGCTGTAATGACCTGTTTCATCAAGTGTTTTTCTCTAAATTTATAAGGACATTCCTGACATTATCTTAACTACATAATATATATTCAAACTGCATTCAAAAACATCATTTATGAGCATCCTAATTGCTATGGATCAGACCTGGACGACTGAGGGTCTACACAGACACATGTAAAAATACTCAAATGCTTTATCGTCCCACTTTACCTGAATTCACCCACACTGAATGAAATGGAAAATGATGGCACTGACATCTCTAAGCTATATAAGTTAATTATTTTAAAGACGCACAAAATACAACTAAAACAATTTTATGTCACAAGGAAACATGCTGAGCTACCATGGCAACACAATGCACATTAGTAAACGCTGACACGTTTTTAAAGATCGTCTGAAAAAACAAAAAAGTGAACGTCCCAATCACAGGATTCATAAAGTTCATCGGGGTCAAAGTCACAGCCTCTTTTGAATTCCCGTCATGCATCTCTCCGCCCGAGTCCTTCTCAATCATCTACACGTCTTTTCTATCTGTTCATGTTTTTAATCCTGGCTCGAGGCTGCTGTCAATCAAAGCCCCTCCTCCGACGCGCGCCCCCGAGACATGCCTCAGGCGCGCTCACGTGGTGCTGAAGAACAGCGCCAGTGGCCCGGGGGCGCGCCTGTACCGGGTTTACTGATGCTGCGCGGTCACGAGGAAGGAGCTAGTGCATGAAAATAGACAATATGTTAGAAATACCCTTAAATGTCAACAATTAGAACCAGAATGGCGCGTGATTGCACCAAAACGCACGGCAAACTGTATAAAAATGACAAACATACGCTACCAAATCATCACTGCTGCGTCGTGTATGTTTGCAATGTTATTCAAACGACGCCTGGTTTTACGGAAAACGTGAAAAAGTGGTTCAGTTTTGCGCGCTGGCTTCATATTACATCTGGGAAAACAACCAAAACACTTTTACGCATTGGCGAACGAATTAAATACGCGCAAAATCCGAAAATCCTGGTTGTCCGTGTGGTGTTATGTAAGGCTCACCCCATCTTCTTAGCTCCTTCTTCTCTCGCTCGCTTCGCTATAAGAGCCCAAATCTTGGTGTTGGCTCGTACTGCCTTTGCGGGTTGCATAAGGAATCTTCATGTGAATGCGATACTGTGAGCGCGCTGCCCTCTTACCTTTAAACAGCGATGATACCAGAGTCTCGTGTTGTTTTCGTCTCCTCCTTTAGCGCCGCCGTCCCTCCTCTGAAGTGAATGGGATGCACCGCTACCCCCTCCCATCCGCTCTCACTCGGATGCCCTCCCATCCGCTTTCAGTCCCTGCGGTTATGGGAAAGAGACGCTGCGTAATGCGCTTCCGGGACTGGAATAAAGAATGCGATGATTTCAGTGATAACGGGACATGGAGCTGAACAGGCAAAAGCAGGCCTGTACATCGTGCTGTTCAAGGGTGCACGTAACTGCGTAACTATTATCTGAGCAATAAGAAAAGATGAAACATAACTCAAAATATAAACCATTTGAAGTAAAGTTTGAAAACACAGATAAGCAGGAGACAGGATAACCACAGTAACACAGGAAAAACATGCAAACTCCACTCCAGAGATCAACAGTGAAACGCACAACCTCCTGGTGAGAGGGAGGAGACAGGATAAGCACTCTGACCAGAACACTGTATTGTATAAACTAGTACAGTAATATGCATGAATGTTCTGCTTATAAATGTCCTCATGTGATTCATTTATGAGCCTGCTGAGAAGCTGACATCATCTCACTGTAAAATGGCCCTAGTTTAACCTGAGCTGGAGGTCAGAGGTCAGAGTTCTCAGGTATGCAGATGTGTTGGCCTGGTTTATGGTTAATATCTCTGTAATTACGCGGCCTATCCACATGAAACTATAACTGGACTAAAAACGTTAGTTTCATAAAAGGTTTTCATAATTCAGTTGCATAATGGAGAGAATACAAAGAACCAGTGTCTTGTGAATGTAAATACTGTTATGGGAAAAAAAAAATGGGAACAAGCAGGTGTACGATCCTTGAGCAGAAAAGTTACATCGTGCACCTTTACTCATTAATCTATCTTTTTTTTTTTTTTTTTTTTTTACTATTTGAGCAGAATGACTCTAGAGTGATGATGTCATGCTCCAGATGGGGTCAAGCGTCAGGGTTCAGACACAGTTCTACCAATTAAACTGGACTTTACCGTGAAATCTCCAAAAGGTAAATTCACAAAAGTTGAACCTGATCATTTCTATTAGAGAGTAAAGTCAATATCTCACTGTATGACACAAAACTGCCCCCAGCCGTGTGAGTGTGAGCCTGTAGAGTGTGAGCCTGTAGAGTGTGAGCCTGTGGAGTGTGAGCCTGTAGAGTGTGAGCCTGTAGAGTGTGAGCCTGTGGAGTGTGAGCCTGTAGAATGTGAGCCTGTATGAGAGTGTGAGTCTGTAGAGTGTGAGTCTGTAGAGTGTGAGCCTGTAGAGTGTGAGTCTGTAGAGTGTGAGCCTGTAGAGTGTGAGCCTGTAGAGTGTGAGCCTGTAGAGTGTGAGCCTGTAGAGTGTGAGCCTGTAGAGTGTGAGCCTGTATGAGAGTGTGAGTCTGTAGAGTGTGAGCCTGTAGAGTGTGAGCCTGTAGAGTGTGAGCCTGTAGAGTGTGAGCCTGTAGAGTGTGAGCCTGTAGAGTGTGAGCCTGTATGAGAGTGTGAGTCTGTATGAGAGTGTGAGTCTGTAGAGTGTGAGTCTGTAGAGTGTGAGTCTGTAGAGTGTGAGCCTGTAGAGTGTGAGCCTGTAGAGTGTGAGCCTGTAGAGTGTGAGCCTGTATGAGAGTGTGAGTCTGTATGAGAGTGTGAGTCTGTAGAGTGTGAGTCTGTAGAGTGTGAGTCTGTAGAGTGTGAGCCTGTAGAGTGTGAGCCTGTAGAGTGTGAGCCTGTAGAGTGTGAGTCTGTAGAGTGTGAGCCTGTAGAGTGTGAGTCTGTAGAGTGTGAGTCTGTATGAGAGTGTGAGTCTGTAGAGTGTGAGTCTGTAGAGTGTGAGTCTGTAGAGTGTGAGCCTGTAGAGTGTGAGCCTGTAGAGTGTGAGCCTGTAGAGTGTGAGTCTGTAGAGTGTGAGCCTGTAGAGTGTGAGTCTGTAGAGTGTGAGTCTGTATGAGAGTGTGAGTCTGTAGAGTGTGAGTCTGTAGAGTGTGAGCCTGTAGAGTGTGAGCCTGTGGAGTGTGAGCCTGTAGAGTGTGAGCCTGTAGAGTGTGAGCCTGTGGAGTGTGAGCCTGTAGAATGTGAGCCTGTATGAGAGTGTGAGTCTGTAGAGTGTGAGCCTGTAGAGTGTGAGTCTGTAGAGTGTGAGCCTGTAGAGTGTGAGCCTGTAGAGTGTGAGCCTGTAGAGTGTGAGCCTGTAGAGTGTGAGCCTGTAGAGTGTGAGCCTGTAGAGTGTGAGCCTGTATGAGAGTGTGAGTCTGTAGAGTGTGAGCCTGTAGAGTGTGAGCCTGTAGAGTGTGAGCCTGTAGAGTGTGATCCTGTAGAGTGTGAGCCTGTAGAGTGTGAGCCTGTATGAGAGTGTGAGTCTGTATGAGAGTGTGAGTCTGTAGAGTGTGAGTCTGTAGAGTGTGAGCCTGTAGAGTGTGAGCCTGTAGAGTGTGAGCCTGTAGAGTGTGAGCCTGTATGAGAGTGTGAGTCTGTATGAGAGTGTGAGTCTGTAGAGTGTGAGTCTGTAGAGTGTGAGTCTGTAGAGTGTGAGTCTGTAGAGTGTGAGCCTGTAGAGTGTGAGTCTGTAGAGTGTGAGCCTGTAGAGTGTGAGCCTGTAGAGTGTGAGCCTGTAGAGTGTGAGTCTGTAGAGTGTGAGCCTGTAGAGTGTGAGTCTGTAGAGTGTGAGTCTGTATGAGAGTGTGAGTCTGTAGAGTGTGAGTCTGTAGAGTGTGAGTCTGTAGAGTGTGAGTCTGTAGAGTGTGAGCCTGTAGAGTGTGAGTCTGTAGAGTGTGAGCCTGTAGAGTGTGAGTCTGTAGAGTGTGAGTCTGTATGAGAGTGTGAGTCTGTAGAGTGTGAGTCTGTAGAGTGTGAGTCTGTAGAGTGTGAGCCTGTAGAGTGTGAGTCTGTAGAGTGTGAGCCTGTAGAGTGTGAGTCTGTAGAGTGTGAGTCTGTATGAGAGTGTGAGTCTGTAGAGTGTGAGTCTGTAGAGTGTGAGTCTGTAGAGTGTGAGCCTGTAGAGTGTGAGCCTGTAGAGTGTGAGCCTGTATGAGAGTGTGAGTCTGTATGAGAGTGTGAGTCTGTAGAGTGTGAGTCTGTAGAGTGTGAGTCTGTAGAGTGTGAGTCTGTAGAGTGTGAGCCTGTAGAGTGTGAGTCTGTAGAGTGTGAGCCTGTAGAGTGTGAGCCTGTAGAGTGTGAGCCTGTAGAGTGTGAGTCTGTAGAGTGTGAGCCTGTAGAGTGTGAGTCTGTAGAGTGTGAGTCTGTATGAGAGTGTGAGTCTGTAGAGTGTGAGTCTGTAGAGTGTGAGTCTGTAGAGTGTGAGTCTGTAGAGTGTGAGTCTGTAGAGTGTGAGCCTGTAGAGTGTGAGTCTGTAGAGTGTGAGCCTGTAGAGTGTGAGCCTGTAGAGTGTGATCTTGCAGGGTGGTGTCGGTTCTAGTGAAGGTGTGTGAATTTAAAACATTAACTCCACTTTCTCTCTGGTCGACTGACAAACCAAACACACACTGAATGCGAGCTCACGTATTTCCTGGAGGCGCTGCCAAAATGCATTGTGGGAAAAGCAGGAAACAGGCGCCTGAGTCCAGAATAGAGCTGAGAGTGTGAGGAGGTCACATGGCCCTGTGGTTATAATATAGTTTATTTTTGTAAACTTTATTTAACCTCAAAAACATTGAAAACATTGAGAACCTCAAAGATCATCAAGATCATCAAGAACATCAAGATCAATACTGGTCTGAGTTTGAGCCACTAGATTCCAAGTATCAAGACACACAATCCCTCTCTCCCTCTGTGTCTCCATCTGTCTCCCTCTCTCCTCTCCCCTTCCCCCCTCTCCCTCCCCCTCTCTCCCCTCTGCTTCTCCTCCCTCCATCCCTCCTTCTCTCCCTCTCCTCTCTCTTCCCCTCCGTCTCTTTCTCTGTCCCTCTCCACTCCCTCCCTCGCTCTCTCTCTCTCTCCCCTCTCTCCCTCCCTCCCTCCCTCCCTCCCTCCCTCCCTCCCTCCCTCCCTCTCTTTCTCTGTCCCTCTCCCCTCCCTCCCTCCCTCTCCCATCTCTCCCTCTCTTTCTCTGTCCCTCTCCCCTCTCTCCCTCTATTTCTCTGTCCCTCTCCCCTCTCTCCCTCCCTCTCTTCTTGTTTTCCATCTTGTGAGTCGTAGTTGGTTTAGTCTGTGACAGGCCCTGCAGGGCTGTGCTTGTCTTTTGATGTATTTTTCAGTGGTTTGGAAAAAGAGAAGAAGGAGAGAGAGAGAGAGAAGAAGAGAGAGATAGGAGAGAGAGATGGAGAGGGAGGGAGAGAGACAGAGAGAGGGAGAGAGGAGGGAGAGACAGAGGCAGGAAGTAGCCCCGGGGAGGTGTACTCTGATGGGGATGAAGTGGTAGCAGAGTGGGGGGTGACATGGAGGTTTGAGTCCTGGTTTAGTCCTGGTTTAGTCCCGGTTTAGAGTCTTGGATGTAGTCCTGTGCTTTGGTCTTGGTGCTGAAAGGAGGAGGGGAGAGAGAGGCAGAGAGCAGCCCCAGGGAGGTACAGTCTGATGGGGAATGATGTCGGAGCAGAGTGGGGGGTGAGACTGGAGACATGGAGTTTAGGCACAAGGTTATCCCAGTCCTGGTTTAGTCCCGGTTTTAGTCCTGTAGTTGTAATCAAGTCCTGGTTTGGTCTTGGTTTCATTCTGGTTCAGTCTTGGTTCACAGGTTTGGAGCCACTTCAGTGGTCTTGGTTTATAGACAGTCTTGGATGTAGTCCTGTGCTTTAGTCTCGGCGCTGGAGAGAGGAGGGGGAGAGAGGCAGGAAGCAGCCCCAGGGAGGTGCACTGTGATGGGGGTGAAGTCGGAGCAGAGTGGGGGGTGAGACATGGAGGTCTGTTTGGATGAGGGCTCTGGGGCAGAATATGTCAGAGCTGGAGAACAGGTTTAGTCCTGATTTAGTGCCGGTTAAGTCCCGGTTTAGTCCTGGTTTACTCCTGGTTTACTCCTGATTTAGTCCTGGTTTAATCCTGGTTTAGTCCCTGTTTAATCGCAGTTCAGTCCTGGTTAAATCCCAGTTTAGCCCTGGTTAAGTCCCAGTTTACTTGTGGTTTAGTCCTGGTTCAATGGGGACTAGAGAAGTGGGTCAGATCCTCCAGGCTCATTCTCTTGAAAACAAAGATCCTTTCTGAAACAGTACGTCATACTTTGATTTAAATGGACAAAATCAAAATAAACAGAACAACGATCACTGGTTGTCTCCATAGGGTTTACTGACACACAAACAGTTTTTTTTCTGCATAAACACACTGCAGTGTTTTTATGAGAAAATCTGTCCTGAATTATTAGGACAGACCATAATACACTTTAAACACTTTAATCAATACATTTTCTGTCCCTGATTTTACATGCTCTTACTGCGCTTACAATATTGCTTTTTTCCCCTCTTTTTTGTCTGTGAAGCTGTTATTTAGCGCAAATTAACTTTATACATTTTCTCTTTCTTGTAGCTTTGCTTAAGTTTCACTTTTTCATAGCTTTGTTTAACTTCACATTCTTGTTGCTTTGACTCTAAACTTTGTAGCTTCTGCATTTTAAATACCTTTAGAACATGTCCTGCTGATGTAGACACATCAGAATTCACTTGACATGGGCCTATTTAATGTCTTTAGTGACAGTAGTGCCCTCTGCTTGTCCCACAAAAAATACGGGAAGAGTTTTTCAGTGAAAGTGTCTCTCTGGGAGTCGATTAGAGTCATGTCTTTGGGGTCTTTCTGGATGGCTCTTTAGTTTGACAGTTTTACTAATATATCTTGAGTATTTATTATTGTGATACATTAAACACCAGACCTCTGGTAAAGCAGATTATGTTGTCTCATGGTTGACAGACTCTTTGACCAAACCTATGGGTGATCTCCCACCTCCACATCCCAGCAGTGCGTCCCAGAGCTGAAGGCCTCCGAACCCAAGGCACTAGTGAAAAAAGTGAATCTCTCTGGATTTAAAGGGACATTCTACTTTGTGTCCTCTCTTCTGAGGACATGCCAGTTCTTCTTCAATGTGATTTTGAGCAATAAAACGTGAGTAACCAAAGGACTGCAAATAAGTTACATCTAATGACACACTGTGGAACATTCCAGCCAAAGCAATGCATCTCCATGGAGGCAGACAAGTAGTCATTGGATCTATAAGGTATTTGGCAATTAAAATAAAAATACTTAAGCAACAATAATTCATGTTACAGTCCTTAATGTAGAGGTCAAAGATTCAGAATTCTAGCCTCAGGACATCGAGTACAATTTGAAACCAAACCAATTGTCCATGTCTTTTATAAACCATTTTAAAAACAATAACAACTCCAATGACACGTACAACTTTATGCTTTTCGCTGATTACCCAACAGCCCAGAGCAGTTTGAGCCAATCAGGGTCAATTTTAAACTCCTCAAACAAGAAACATGGTCTTAAATATCTGTAATAACATAGAATCAATGTGGTCCTAATGGGGTGTGGTGGGGCGCCCCTGCTGTTATCACCTCAGGACTGCACTGGTCATTATAAAGTAAATGAGGTGAAAATGGCGGCTCTAATGCATGATATTAATGCGACAACTCATTAGTCCTGAAATGACCGTGACCAGAGCCGTGATCTGCAGTTAAGGGACGGGCACTTTAAGACTTGCTGTTAGAGCCTCAACACCATCTGAACTTATCCTCATTCATTTAGGACTAAACTATTCAAGAACCAGGCTAAGACCAGTTGCAATCAGAGGTAGTTACATTTTCAGTAAAACAACAGTATGCAACATTACAGCCAAAAAATAAAAACTAAAATAAACACTTTTTTTTTACATTTTGGTTGGGCTTATTGCACTGAAAAACAAACATCCTCACTGTGAGCAGGCTTGCATCTCCACAAACTTGACTCAGAGGAGGGCCTTAACCTGCTTGATTCCATGGAAATGTTATTCCTTTGACCAGAATACATACTGTACCTTTAACTTTTTAATAAAATTATCTTTTTCAGACCTCATACTTTTAGTCCTACTCGAGTAATATACTATACAGTGTAACAGTACTCTTACTCGAGTAAAAGTTGTGGTTACTCTTTCCACTGTGAGTCAGTCTTTGGTGTGACTTGAGCTTTGTCAATACGAAATGATTTGAACATTTGTTTCTGGCTGCTTTAGATATGATTTAGTTTGGCTCATTTTGTGAATTATTTCATCTTTTGTCCTTCACATTCTCAGGACGTAAATGTGATACTTTAGAACTCTCATTTGACAATAAAAACAGAAAATAAACAGGGGAATAGACTTTAAATACACTTTTATTTACAGGTAAAACCATTAAAAACTCTAACCATAAAAAACTGTTTATTTACATGATAAAAAGCTTTACACAGACAGCAGGCGGGGCATCAGGGCCAATTCATTCAGAAGCTCCAGATGATTTTAGTTCAAATGAAGACTGAACTACAATGAAATGTCGACTTGAAATAAAAACATCTCTTGTGTATTTTCTATTAAATTTTATGTAGAGATTAAACCAGGCAACAATGGTGGGTCAGTGGGTTTGTGTCAGTGTCCCAAGAAACTGAAGACGCTTCTCTGAGATCCATGAGAGGAGGAAGGCGGCGGCTTGTTTTCTCGACAAATTCTTTTAGATGCCGAGTTCAAACTGTTGGACGCGCTGCGCTTCTTCACCTAGAAATACACATCAGATTAGATTTGAGGTTATAAGAACGCACTCACAACGACACACCTACAATGCACGTTATGACAAAATTAAATTAAAGAACCGATAGTTTGAACAGATCTGAGACAGGTGAGATCTCTCAGGTGGAGTTCTCTGTAACTGTCAAACTGCAGATGTGTGGACCTGGTTTATGGTTAATGACTAATTACTGGGCCTAGCCACATGAAAAAGACCTGGTGTAGACCTGGTGTAGACCTGGTGTAGACCTGGTGTAGACCTGGTGTAGACCTGGTGTAGACCTGGTGTAGACCTGGTGTAGACCTGGTGTAGACCTGGTTTAGACCTGGTTTAGACCTGGTTTAGACCTGGTTTAGACCTGGTTTAGACCTGGTTTAGACCTGGTTTAGACCTGGTTTAGACCTGGTTTAGACCTGGTTTAGACCTGGTTTAGACCTGGTTTAGACCTGGTTTAGACCTGGTTTAGACCTGGTTTAGATGATCCCAAACTAATAAAGAAAAGGTTAAAAACATTAAAATGCCACAGAGTTATATAGAGTTATTTAGGCCCCAGTCTGACATTTTAAATTGTAACATTAAATGTTGCATAAAATTATTATTTTATGCAACATTTGAAAACTTTTTCCGATTCAAAAGAAAGAATATTTAGTTTTGAATTGTTAATTGTTAGTATTAATTCAGAAATAAATGTTTTTCAAAAATACAAGGGAGGTGCCTGACAAGACTGTGGGCTCTAGCTCCCTCTAGTGTTGAAAACATCAAATTACATCCCAAATTCTTCTTACAAACTAATTTTAACAAACTTAAATTGCCCTAATCATTTACAGTACATTTTACATGTTCTAGTATATTTCTTAACTCTCCTCCTTTGTTCCCCTGTCACTCTCCTTCACTCTCCCTCTTCCCTTCTCCTTTCTGATTTCCTCCCTTTCTCCCTTTTTTCGTTCCCTCTTCCTCACCCTCTCTCTCTCACCTGTTTCTTGTCATCTGTAGATCCATCCTTCTCTGGAGACAGAGTCTGGAACAGGAATCCTCTGGAGTTCCTTGGAGCCAAAGGGTTTCCTTCTGAGATGGAGGCAAGTTTGTGGAGCATGGACTGGGGCTGGCTGAGCAGAGAGCCCCTCTTCACCTGGAGGAGGGACGGCAGGTAAACTTCAGGTTATAGTTAGAGCATCAGGATTAACAACAATCAAACAGACAGACATTTTGGAAGTCTCATCATTTCAAACACAAAAAAACAAATCTGTCTTATTGTGCATAAAAACATCTAACCCCTAGTAGTAGTAGTTTATATCTGTACAAACATGTTCTGAAATGTCCCTGTGTGTCACATGCCCTCCCTGTGCATCAGATGCATGAAAATGTGATTCTTGTGTTAGTTTGGCAGATCAGATTTTTGTCGGTTCTTTCGGGTGTGTTTAAAATGTGAAATTTGAACAGAATCCCAATGTTAAAACATAAATCATAAATGTAAACACACATGTTTATATCAAATCATAAGTATACAATGGTGAAAAAGTGAATACATAAATACCTGTAGGTTCTGTGTTGGTGTCTGGAAAGGATTTAAGGCAACAGTGGACTTTTTCTCAGCTGGGGCGACCACTGGGGGCTCTGTAAAAATGTAGAATATAAAATAAATGTCTTGAACTGTATCATTAGTGAAGTTATTCATTTAATGTTGTGAAAAAGTGGCTAATTTTTTTTTGTAGCATTAAGAACAGCTCACACCATTTCTGTAACTGTTCGGCACAATAATAATTATAATCCTGAAATGTGTTTGTGCTAAGACAGCTGCTGTACATCCAGAACGCTGCTGCTTGGGTCCTGACTAGAACCAGGAAGTACAAGCACATGCGTCCTGTGCTCAGGTCTCTGCTCTGGCTCCTGTGGCTCAGAATAGACTTTAAAGCAGCTCTGCTTGTGAACAAATCTCTCCATGGCCTAGCACCAAAGAACATTTCTGACATGTTAGTGCCACATGAACCATCTCACACTCTGAGGACTTCAGGGACCGGCCTCCTCCTGGTGCCCAGAGTCAGGACTCGCAAACCAAAAACCAGGACTCACAACCAAAAAAAACAGGACTAAACATGGGGAGTCAGTGTTTCAGTTTTCTGCAGTTAAAACCAGGAACAGTCTTCCTGAAGATTTGAGACAGGCCTCTACTTTCACAATGTTTAAATCCAAGCTCTGAGCGGTTCTGTTTAGCTGTGCATATGACTGTAAGGTTTTTATTCTGCCTCCTCTCTTTTAATGCTCATTTTATGCTGATTATTTATGTTTTGTTTTTGTGATTTTAATGTCTTTCTTATTCTGTAAAACACTTTGTACAGCACAATTTACACAAAGTGATTCAGATAAATCTGCCATGCTTTGCTCAGTTCTGGCTCAGGCTGACGATCAAATCAAATGCACCTTTTCTCTCCAGTTTCTTCTTTGTGAGTTTTTTAGCCAGTTTCATGAAGCGACTCTCCTCATCTCCAAACTTCTCCTCCTCTGCGTCCATATCAGCCGGTTTCCCTTTGGATTTCTGCTCAGACTGAAATAGAAATAATACATAAACCAAAATAATTAAAATAACTCAGAACCTCCTTGTTTAGATGTTGCATACACATCAGGTAGTGAACATGTTGCCATGGAGATCTTCATTATTGGTTCTTTTAATGGCGATGTGCTAAGTGAGCCACTGACGTCACCAAAACAAAACTGATGCTTTCTTAATATAATCTAATTGGTTTTGCTCATTTTCACCTCCCTAGTCCAATTCTTTATACAGGCTGTGAGCTAAGTGAGTGTGGCATCACCCACAGTGTTCAGCTACAGTCAAATGAAGCTCATCGAGGCTAGAGCAGTTATAGGGGCCAATTTGGAGCCGAGTTCCACATTTGAAATTCTGACTGACTATCATAGCAACCAAAGACCCAGTTTAGCAAGGAGCTTTGCAATTTGGGGGCCCATTTGAGTGGTTCCAAAAACCCCCAAACTGCTAAGCCCCTTCCTCGTGGCTCAGGGGGAAGAACTTATAAAAAATATCAGTTTTTCACATGTCTGACCTGTTCTCGGAGCCACTGTTCTCTCTCCAGTCTCTCTCGTTGTCTCTGGACTTCACTCTGATCCACATCTTCATCCTCCCCCTCTTCCTCTCCTCCCTCTGCTCCCTCTCGGTCCATCAGGAAACCATCGTCTGCATGAACACAACGAAATTATAGAGTTTGAAGTTCATTAAATTGCTAGAAAGATAGAAAATATAGGTGATAAATGATAATACTGAAACTAATCTACGTCACTGACATAATGACCCCGAAGAAGAATTATCTACAAAAAAGATGTATGATATAGGTAAAAAAAAAACCAAAAAACCAAATAAACGGCAGATGAAACACTGACTCATTCTATACACACACACTGTCCATAGTGATTTATTCAACCCTCCACAGCTTAAATCTAATCATAGAAAAGAAAGAATAACAAAGATCTCGGCTAAAACTAAAAAAAAATGTCCCATGATAAAAAGTGACTCCAAAATGATTATTCAATGAAACAAACTGAACAATGAGTTGATGCAGTGACTATTGTGACAGGCCGACCTCTCATTCAATGTTTTTACTACTTTCTACATTTTATATACAAACAACAGACAGACATATGGAATTATATAGGAAAGAAAAAAAGTCAAATAACAAAATTTTATATTCAAATCCTCAAAGTATTGCTTTCCCTTTGCTTTGTTGAAAAATATTTAGTAGAGTTTTGTTTTTTTCCCCCTTTTACTACATAATTCCATATACCTTACTTCATATATTTGGTGTCTTCTGTGTCTTTATAAAATGTAGAAATGAGCAAAAACCAAGTGTGTGATGAGTGTGACGTCACCCACAGCGTTTGGCTCCAGTCAAATGAAGCTCATTGAGGCTAGAGCAGTTATAAGGGCCAATTTTGGAGTTCCATATTTGGAATTCTAACCATGAGTATCATAGCAACCAAAGGGCCAATCTGAAGCAAGGCTGTTGAAGGTAATGCCCCTTCCTGCCACTGGTTTAGCAGGGAGTAGGCGCTTAGCAATGCTGTCAATCAAACGTGTTGTTAGAGTCAGAGTTGATGGAGCCAAAAGGGCCCCCATGATCACTTCTTGCTTGGAATGCGGCAGCTAGCAGATTAGCTACATCCATTTATATATACAGTCTATGGTCAAAGTGTTTGTCTGGTTGTGTACACCGGTGTAGTGCACATGTTTTCCATTTCTACATTGGATTCTCTTTAATTATAAATGTGTCTGTACCGATGTTTTTCCACTTGAAGCGGCGAGCTCGTCCCGGCCCGTCCGAGTGCAGGTCTCCGTGGGCTAAGTACCTCTCCTGATACAGCCTCAGTCTGCGCTTGTCATCGTCCATCACTCGCTTCCTAAGAACAACAGAACAAAAGTATTACATTTGGGACACAGACCTGGACAATGAGGCCTTCATAAGATTAAACCAACATGAAACAAAAACACATCATTCTGACACTGTGGCTGTTAAGTACCTGGTCACATTTTTATACAGTGCTTTTTCACCTACAAAGCTCAAAGCGCTTTACATCAAGGAACCACTCATCCATTCACACACACATTCATAAACCAGTGTACACAGACACTGGGGAAGGGGTTAAGTGTCTTGCCCAAGGACACAACAGCAGTATTCACCTGTGGGAGCTGGAATCACACCATCAACCTGTGCGTCAGTTGATATGACGCTCTACCAATGATGTTTATGTTGAGAGCGGGATTTGAACCACCAACCTTCAGATCAGTGGACAAACATTACCAACTGAGCCCCAAACCTGCTGATATCAACCAGAGCAGAGACTGGAAATAGACTATTTTCTTACAAACTACAAGTATTATATTTATTTCTTCTACAACTTATTCTTCATACAACAACTGGAATGATGTCGATCTGTGACTCTCAACACCGAGGAAATTGCACGTTCACACCATAAACCTTTATTTATTTATTTTTTTTAAATCACTATAATTTTTTATTTTATCTTCATATCTCCTTGTTCATTTTGTCACTTGAGCTCACCCCTCTCACTAGCTCTCTCTTCAGCTTCAACATGCCATACACAAACGCACACCATCTATATTTTGTCTTGTCTACAAACTGTCTATGTCTTCTGTCTTGTTATTTGAATCAGTATGTCTTGTTATTAATATATCTTGGACCTAAAAAAAAAATGCTTCACTTGTGTGTCTCTCTTGCTTTAAATACATTTTTTTTAACAAAAAATATTGTTTGAGAAAATGTGTTTTGTTCCGTAGTTACTTGAGATAAAGAACAGCTAAATCTTTGTGTAAAAAGCTCAAACATTGTGAGACTTTCTGACCCCAGTATGATCAGTAAATAGTCTCATTACATCAGTTTATAAGCCCATATCGGCAGAGCAGATACTTTGGAGCCAATGCCCGATCCAGCCATAGACCGTATATATAAATGGACATAGCGAATCTGCTAGCCGCCACGTTCCAAACAGAAAGTGTCTAATTCACTTTATTGAAAAACTGTGGCCCCTCTCTCTGTAACTGCTGCTGTCAGATTTGTCATTTTGGTCTTAAAATGTTCGCTCTATACAATCCTTGGCTTTTTATTTCACTCTTGTGTCCGTAAATTAAGATCTGAACATTAATAACAGACAAATCAGGTGCCTTCTTTGCCTGTTTGATTGACAGATTTGACTGACAGTGTTGCTAAGTGCCCGCTCCCTGCTAAACCAGCGAGCAGAAAGAGGTGTTAACTTCAACAGCCTCGCTCTGGATTGGCTCTGTGGTTGCCATGATACTCGCAGTTGGAACTTAGCTCCTAAGTCTCCCCTGTAACTAGTCCACTTCTTCATACAGTCTATGGATACAGCAAATTATTATTGTCAAGCATCGCTGCGTGCCTCAGTATTACTCACATGTGAATCTTGTTGACTTGGTCTTGAAGCTCTTCGTCTGAGGGCAGTTCCTCTAGTAGCTCTTCCTCTTCATATTCACTTCCTTCTCCATCATCCTCATCATCACTGCCCTTGTCTGACCCCGAGAGCTCCGCCTCCGATTCCAAGTAATCCGCCAACCGCCTGAGACACAGAGGAATTTAGATACAAGAAAATACATGTGTGGAATGTTGTAACACAATCTTTTTTCAATTTTTTTCTGGTGTAAAGTTATAATCTATGACAGGGATATCACAGCAATGATTGAAACGGGTCCATTGACTTTTTGTTCAAAGTGCTGCTCTGCTGGACCATGCTGATGAACACAGATCATGATATCGAGAAGTGGATTTTTAAACTCTACACATTTAACCCCTTTAAAAGAGACCAGTATGGGGGGTATATATGGCAACTTGAGGTTTTGCCCTGATGTTTAATTCAAACTGCTCACATTTTTTTCTTTTTTTTGGATGTCTTTGGAGCAAACACGGCCTCCATCTCCTCCTCCTCCACCTCATGGTTCTCATCCTCCTCTTCCTCCTCCTCCTCCTCTCCTCCGCTGCTGCTGCTGCTCTCTCCATCTCCATCCTCCTCCTCTTCATCGTTCTACAGGACACAAACATTTTTAACTCCATGAGACATCAGCCAATGTTTATAATATAGTAAGGGCACACGGACCTTGCCGGTTTGACTCTCTTCATCAGACAGAAACTTGAACTCATAATTTTCCTCTTCTTCTTCATCTTCTTGCTTCTGTTCTGGTTTGTCGACGCTATATTTAGAAGAAACAGAACATATTTACTTAAAAATAAAATATAGAGATTAAAAATACAGAGTTTAGAAAAAAAACAAACGTATACCTGTTTTTGTCTGGTGATGCTTTCTGGGGACCTTGAGTGAAAAAAAATGTTATAAATGTTATAATCTTGTTCAGAGGAATGTGGAACTGAAATTGATGAGGTGCAGTTAATGTGAGACAAATGGACAGAATTTTTTTTTTTTTGCATGAGCACTTCCTGTTTGGAACACAGCAGCTAGTGTGTTTGCCATGTCCATTTATATATACAGTCTATGATGAGAATCGACACATTTTGATACCCGAGTCAGTATCGACATGCCTTCACTACCTCATAATGCAAAGAAATTCACAACTTTGGTTCTTTTCAAGCCAGTATGTCTCCAAAATGATTGTCTTTAAAAAGAACCAATGGTGTGAATACTAAAAGACAAATTACATGTTTTTGGATTAGCAAATAATACATTCTCAGCACAGTCTTCACTCACTTTGACTGGGGAACTTTCCAGAGCAGAGACCCAAGAGTTGCTCCATCTCCCCCTCTTCGCTCTCCTCCTTTTTGCCCGATTTCACCTCTCCGTCTTCAGCCTGCGTTTGCGGGAAGGCCCCTGAACACAGCCCCATGAGTTCATCCTCTCCTCCTTCTCCCAATCTGTCCTCCTCCTCTTCTCCTGCAAACGTCCCTGAACACAACCCCATTAGCTCCCCCATGTTGGCATCCATGGCATTCTCATCCAGACTTCCGAGGATCAGTTGTCGTTTGTGGGATCGTGGCGCGCCGACTCGGGGGCCGACGTTTAGGAATCCGTCAGCGTCCAGCAGCTGCGAGTGCGGTTCGTCATCCAGGGAGAAGCGACCCAGGGACCCTCCGCACAGATTTGGCCCAGACAACTCACCTCCGAGTGGGCCTGAGTCAGTATCAGGGGAGGGCGGCGCATATAGGTCCTGGGAGTCCTCAACAGGTAAACACAAGGAGGGCTCTGACAGTTTACCGGAACTCTGAAATAGTGGGGAGAATGTATTTAGTAGATACTCTATGGGTATGGGTATGAATGTTCAGCAGTTACCATGGTGACGCAAAATGCACACGTTAGCAAACACTGGCAAATTTTTTTTTAACCTAAAATAAATTTAAAGAGCACATTTTGAGGAGCGTGTGATCACTCCGAGCATTCATGGTTCTGTTTAGGAGTTTGATTTTACACAAAAATGTGAGAGTGACTAATTGAAAATCTGTTGGCTAATGCCAATACTAGGTGGCTTGTGAATGTAATGCTATTCGAGAGGGGCTTCTTTGACAGCACAAATGAGCTAACCTGTTGTATTTCAACTAAATCAACGCTTTATGGTCAGATTGTGTTAAAATAAAGCTTATCAAAGCCTTAGACAGAGCAGTGCCCACAGTTAGCATCACGGCCCTCAGGAAATGTGGATGACATCAGCTGCAGTTGCAAGTGTCAGTTGGATGTGTTGACCCCTTTATGGTTAATATCTCTGTAATTACTGGGCCTATCCACATTAACCAGGACTAAACTAGCATAAAACAGGAAGCTGAAACCAGAAATAGCCAGAAATATTATTCTAAATTTAATCATGTTTTTTGATTTCTGTATTATCATGCTCACAAAACCTCGGTTCACACCTAGCCCCTATCTCCGCCCTGGGTCTCGTACTTCTTAGAAAAATCATAAACAAATTTAAAGCCACACTATGCAACTTTCAAGAAATGGCACCTGCAAGATTCCAACAGAAATACATATTTTCCATGTAGATATACAAGCCCGCCAACAGTAAAGATGCATGTTTTTTATTTCAACAACAATGAAGATTTGCGGCTAAAAAGTTATGTACTGGGGCTTTACAAATTAAAATTAAAGCTCAAAACCACAGCAGCAGTCTCCGCTTAGGGCTGAACAAGATCATCAATTTAACCAACAGAAAGTTAGAAAATCCAACAGTGAAATAGACCAACATTCTGTCCCACAGCGCCCCCTGTCCTTAAACCCTCCACCTGCAGGAACAACTCAAGCAAACCCAGTAGGACAAAAATGCAGTAAATGAAACATACACTCACTTTAGATGCAGAACCGAGGAAGCTGGGTCTGAACGGAGAGGGTGAGGGCGATCGGAACACTGATGTGCACAGGCCTCTGGGGGCGCTGCGGTTCACAGGCTGATAAGATGTGAGCATCGAACCAGGAAGCTCAAAACTGCTGTTGTGACTACTGTCCTTCATCAGAGACGAAGAGTCCTCCTCCTCTGGAAAACCAAAATTATTAATATTAGTAAAATAAAAAATAAAAATGATAAAAGTGAATTAATGTTTGTTTGTTGCTCACCGATTTTACTGCTGCTGTCTTGTCCAGAGACACCTGGTCTTCTGAAACCATCACTGAAATTAAAGCATTTGACTTTCAGATCGATAATCTTTGGTGAATTTATAATTTTATTTCCTGTTTGGATGTGCACAGGCAATTACATAACTGTTATCATAGGGTAATCCAGGGCCAAAACTTTTAAAATTCAAAATTACATAATGGTCAAGATAAGATTAATAAAAATATATGGCTCTATTCAACTTTTTCCCTCTAACAGCCACTTAAAAGGTCCTATATCACACAAACTGACTCTTCTGAGCTTTAAGTCATGTTCTAATGCTGTTCCCTCCTCAAAAACAGACCTGGAGTTGTGTTTTGTTTCATTCACACATGTTTGGAGATGTAGACAGACAGCATTTTGAGCTTTGAGTAACACTTTATTATCTGTGTTCCACCTTGTGATGTCATGAAGTGGTAGATTTCAAGTTAACAGCTCCTTTTACTTTAGCTAGAGATTGGAAATTCCAGGGCTGAAATCATCCCTATGATTCTAGTGAAGGTGTATAAAGTTTAAAAACACAGTGGAGCAGCAGTAGTGACATAACAAGGTGGAGTGTTTTTGGTTTGAGAGAAAAACTAATCTTAAATCTGCAGGGTTTATGTGTTAAACATGAGTGAATGAAACAAAACTCCAAGTATGTTTGTGATGAGGAAACCGCATTAGAACAGAGATCAGAGAATAATGTAATATGGAGGCTTTAAATGTTGTAAAACTATGATAAAAATTTAGCACAGGGATCATCGATCACGAGCATGTCCCACATAGTTTATTTATTTCCATGATTTACACTGTAGCTTCTCACTGAAGGCATCACAACTGACACTTTACTACATAATTCCATATATCTTCCTTCATACAGTTGATGTCTTCTGGGGGTATATAAAATGTGAAAATGTGAAAAAAAACCCAACAACACTGAATGCATATATTCCTGTACCCGGTTCGTGAGCAGGAGTTTCCAGGGAACAGCAGCAGAGTTCCGTCGGTGTTGAGGAGCTCAGGAGTCAGTGGAGCTCTGCACAGACCAGATGGAGACTGGCTCCTGATGCTGGGCACCACACTCCCATCCTCCCCCTCCTCCTCTTCCGCTCCATCATCTCCCCCCAACAGGTCATCCACTCCCTGGAAAATAACCAGACAAAGGGTCAAACAGAAATACAGGTTCCATCACATAATGAATCTATTTACAGGCCTCATTGCTGTTTTATCTAAATTTAAGACCATTAAAACATTTGACTCTGACACTTAAGTCTCAAAATGTCATTATTCTTAAAGTAAATGGTCACATTTTAATACACCACTTTTCCATCTTAAAGGCTCAAAGCGCTTTACATCAGCGAACCACTCACCCATTCACACGCATTCAAACACACCAGTGTCACACACACACAGACAGCCGCCTGCCTACCTCTTCCTCCGAGTCGGTCATCTCCTCCTCTTCCTCCTCGTCTTCTGCGTCCTCTTCGTTGTCCAGTCGGTTCAGTTCTGCTTTTCTGGCTCTCTCCTCTTTCCTCCTCTGGGCCATCGCCATCTGCAGACGCTCCTTAAGAGACAACAGCTTCACTCCTGAGAAAAATTATTTAAAAACATCAATATGAGACATGGCCCATCTAAAGTGGACAGAAGTTTAAAGCAGGAATGAGCTGATATGGAGATACTGATATCTGTCCTGGTGCTGTGGCCAATTCGTATCAATAGCAACACCCACAACCTTATATCTTAAGCTGTTATCAATATTAGCAATGGTTACACATTTTTTTGTTGTGGATGTTATTGCTTTGTCTGGAATGCTCCGCATTGTAGTTTTAAACCTTTGTTTCTATCTCCATGGAGAAAAGCAGGCAACACCATCAAGTCATGTTACATGTCAAATCTGTGGAGAGGCGAGCACACTCATAGTAAGACTGCATGTTGTTTAATGTATTTAGGAGCAATCTAATCTTAATTCAATCAGTAAAGATAAATTTAATGCAACAGAGTGCAGCATTCCAGACAAAGGAATAATATCTCCACGGAGACAAGCATGTGGCAGACCTTATATTAAAACATTTACACAGTGTACATTTAAGTAAAACTGTGTTTATATAGTATGAGTCCTGTACCTGGTTTGGAGGGAGTTGGCTTTTCCTCTGCCTCTTTCACTGTTACAGTCACCGTCTCCGAGAGCAGCTCCTCTTTCCCTGATGCCCTAATCTCCTTCCTCACAATGTTCACCTGCAGGGGGCACTCTTTCTTAGGCTGCACCG